>NC_053454.1:8367094-8577094 GCF_015227805.2 Hirundo rustica | reverse complement strand
AATCATAATATTAAGGGTCTGTATCATATGACTGAAAGCTCCTTTCTATTCCTACATTCCTACTGAGTACAATGCCATTTCTTTCATGATCCTGCTTTCTGGTATTTCCTAGAGGAACTGAAATCCAACCGTCCAAAAGATACCAGTCAAATACAAGGAGTCTGCTGCCCTCAGCCACATCTTTCCCATTGAAGATGGACAGTAAATGGTGGCATCTGAGCATTCATTACAGATGGGTTCTTAGCGAAACCATTTTATCTGAAGGCTTTTATTTATTTAAAGCATGTCTTTAAACTCTTTACTAGTAAAGTCTTAGTCAAATTATGCTGGACCTCACACCTAATAAGACATTAACAGTTTTACGCATTTTGGGAAAGGATGGGAACAGAGGGGAAAATACAGATTGAGTGAAGGCATTACAGTACTCTGATTTGGAAGCGCCGAATCCCACAAGATCTCCTCTGATCTCACCAGTAACAATCAGATTATGAATAAGTAAATCTGCTATCTGTACAATCTGCACCAAGGACACCTGATGCTTTTCATGTCTCTAAGTCCTCTGGAAAGAGCAGGCTGCAGGCTGTATAAACTATCCCAACTATATGCAGCTTTAAAAAGTGTATTTTATATATTATCATATAAAAAAATTAGACAAAATCAGACAAAAAGGCCTGCCTTACCAGATTATCAAGCATTCGCATAAGAGCTTCGAACTCCTGTTCACCAATCTGCCATTTGGGATGGGATACAGTACCCTCACCTGCTGGAGACTCAGGGGAACGAGACTTGGCTTTATACTTCCCAGGATCAAGGAGCACTAAGTTGTCCGGTCCACCTGCACTGGCCAGGGTACGTACCTTAAAAACAATAGAGTCATCTTTGGCTTTCTTGTGGGGAATGGGGTGAAAACAACTAAAAAACCAAAATAACTTGGCATAAACCTAGAAGAAATCTACTTCATTTTAAGACTAAATAAATGAATAGGCTTGTATAGAAGTTGTCTTAAATCTTTGAACGTATTTGTTCTAATGGGAAGCAAATTGATAGTTTCAATACAAGTACTGGAATATTGTCAGTGAAACCAAAATTTTGGATGTCTCACCACAATATAGCAACATCACACATTGTTGTGTTAGCTCAGATCCAAGAGTTGAACCAGTAAAATATGCAATTATTAATCTGCTTGGAGGTTAATACAGCAGGCTGTATTATTACATAACATATTAAAGCTCTTACTTGTATCTCACAGGCAAGCACTAGGTTATGAATATAGTAGAAAGCCTCCTCAACAGTCTCTCCAACTGATACTAAGCCATGGTTTCTGAGAATAAGAACCTAGAGAAACATTGAAAGAAAGTTAACAGCAGTACACCAAGTATTTTCATGCTCTTGATTAAAGAATATTTGCTACTGACTAAGGAACATACCTGTCACACAAACACACTGCCCCCCTCTCCTTTTTTCTTTAATTCTACATGTAAATACTGACCTTGCTTTTAGGCCCCAAATTTTTCTGAATAACCACCTTTTCTTCATCATCCACTAAAATACCATGGTAGTCATGATAAGCTACTTCTCCTAGAGAAAGTGCTTCAGGTGAAATCGGCAAGAGACCACACTTCATTGCAGAAACCTGAGAAATATTGAAACAATTGATTTAATTTCTTGCAACAGAAAAAGTGAAAAAATATAGTGATAAGAATTAAAATAAGAACATATTTTTATGTATTAAATGAATCTATCTTTACAGGTACACACACACCGGTCTTACACTCCATCTTTAAAGCCTTTATTTTTGATAACTTTTGGACTGGATACAAAAGTCACATTGATTTTGGGTCTGTCTCAACTTGGCTGTTTTTAAACAACAGCAACATCAATATAAAAGGACTCAGGTAAAAAAAAACCAAGAAATCACCAAACCCCAAAATCAACTGCATCCTTCATTCCTTCCACTCCATTCATTATTTCCCCCTCCTGCCCCCATGCCAAAAGAAGAATTTTGGTGATACAGATAATTCTGCAGCCCTGCAGGTAAGCTTAAAGAGTATTTTTTAAAAGGCTACCCTGTAATTCACAATTTTAGGAATCTGATCATTTATCCTTAGAATGGTTGTATTAATCTGATTAATCAACTGATTTTGAAAAAATCATTAGAATGTGAACACTGAAAGTCACTCTCTCAAAACATTCCCAAGAGGCAGAACTGACTACTAATCAGTTTCTCCAAAGAGAAATATTGGGAAAATTTCAAATATTTCAGAAAACCTGGATAAACTGATAAACCTTGATAAACTACAAAACCAACAAAATACGCTAAAGCTTTTATGACTCACTGTCAAAAGATCATACATAAAGGTAAAGGACATACATGTATGACATACACATTTTCCAGTGACAGAACTCAACTTCCTGTCTGATCATTCGGGTAACAACCCAGTAAGGATGCGCTGATTCAAACGGAACCATACTTGAAGACAGACTAAAAGGCTCTCTGCCCACCAAATAGCAAGTAAACCTACAATTAAGGGGACCCATCTCTTTTCCCTTTGGGAGGGGTGGGGGAACAGGACACAGGACAAAGCCAGAAGTGAGCTTACCGCTGCTCCTGCTGGTGTGTGGATATGGACAATGCATTTGACATCAGGTCGAGCTGCATAAATTGCTGAGTGCAACGTAAAACCAGCTTGGTTTACTCCCAAGTTAGTGCTTCCACGATCAACCACATCTCCCTGAATATTGATTTTAACCTGGGAATGAAAAGAATTATTTTCATAATCAAGACCAAAAAAAAAAAAAAAAAAAAAATCTGATTTAATTCAGCATCTACCACAGACTCTAAAACCATTTGTCATCAATTATATCTGAAATGCCTAAAGTTTCCCTCAACAAGCTGGACTAAACAGCCAGCAGCTTTCAAGGGCATGAGGTGATTCACTGCCCAAATGACCTGGCACCTCTTTACAGGCAGATCAACTGGAGGACACTGACGGTGAACATGGGCAAAGAAATCCCTCAGATACCTCAGCAGTACCAAAACCAGTCATGTTCAACAACATTGTTCTAAACATATTACACAAGAGTAAAATATTCTCTAGGATAGAATTTAAAATGACATATATATGAATATATTTACATACATATATATATATGAATATTTCACAGCTATGAAAATTAACAATTGCTTACCAGACTAGATGCAGTGACTTCACTATAGAGGAGTCCAAAAGGTACAATAAGGAAGTGCTCTTGCTCAGAATTTACTCTGGCCTAAAAATAAAACAAGAGTAAGAGTTACTGAGATTTTATTTAAGCATACAAGAAGACCCCAAACCATTAAAGTTACTTTTACATCCTGATTATGGAATTGGCAAGCATGCCTGTAACACACAATATGACTTTCACGTATGCTACAACAGATAATCAATGCACAGCACTGTTAATTAACTCATGTTGAACAAAACCAGATGGCAGTAACGTGGCAGAGTCCTCCAGATTGGTGGAATTTAGTATACCCTTATATTCTGTTACAATGAAACTCACCCACTATGAATAAAATGAACAATACTGAGGAAAATGAGAAAAAAAAGTTAATTCTTTCAGTGGAATGAGTTTACACTCCAACTATATTTCTACCCTAGTAAGACATATGGTATAAAGCAAAAGGCTGTGAGAAAATGCAAGAATTGGCCCACAGATCTAAACTGTCTTGATGCTGAGAAGGGTTTCATCACTGATGCTGGTTCCTGTGAGACATCTGTGAGCAGTACAGCACCCTTGCAAATTTTCTACCAAGTATCCTGACCTTCACTTATGTTTTTTCTCTCTCATCTCATTCAGACAATCAGGGGTTTATAATACAAAAATAGCTTTGGCTTCAAAGCTTTTACATCTTGGGATGCATCTCTTAGAAGTCTGTACAATGAAAAGTACAAGACATCTAGGTAATCAAGGTGCCTTTTGATGGTGAATTAATAGCTTTCCTAAGTTTTACCGGACACATGAAACAACTCCCTACTTTGCTATGAGTCTACCCAGCATTTGGGTAGTTTGTGTTGTGGGTGGTTATTTTGTTGTTTGGGTTTTTTTAATTCAAAGTTATTTATGAGTTTTGAATTTCCCTGAGATGCAGCTACTTTATGCTGTTTCTGCCTCATGTCTTCTACTACTTGCAACATTAAATACACATATACTTTGCTATAGTTCTACTGTAGGGAAAAAAAAAAAACCTAGCGAGTAGTTGTGCAGTCACCCAAAAGCTAGCACAAGTCTAGTTTCCTTTACAACCAGCTGGGAACATGCTACAGCATAAGAGCCTTAAACTGAAGCAGCTGAAGTTAATCTGTACTTTTATGAATCACCAAAGTAGTTCTTCCTTATAGAAGTGCAAATCATCAAGAAAAATCTCTTATTTATTTATGCAAGACAAAGAACAAGCATTATTCAAAATATCCCAAAAGCTAATAAGAAAGCTCAAATCAAAGACAAATAAGCAGAAAGACTTGCAAACCACTCTGCTTTAGGATTAAATCCAAATAACAGCTCATGCCCTCAAAGCAAACCAAGACTTGGTGAATGATGTCTACCTTCTGTAAACCTGTAATCTCAAATTCTGCCTGACCCTGGAGGCACCCAAGTTTACTCTGCATTATTGCACTTGACATGAAAACCCTGGAGGTACCCAAGCATACTCAACATTATCATACTTGGCATGAAAGCTCTTGATGCTCTGTAATTCTGCTTCTGCATCAGGACTGCACCAGTCTGAGCAATTCCACATACAGTAACTGTCAGTGATTGATAAGGATCCAAAAAAAAGCAATGATACTCCATCCAACTCCCTGATATGCCCAGATGGAAATTGTGAGGGTATGAGAGCGCATGCCATTCTCCTCTAACACAGAGGCTTATCATCCTCACAGAAGGCAGTTGTACCTTTTCTCTTACTTCACAAGTGCACTGGCAGAAGCTTTTAACTTGAATGCAATCACCCAGTAATTACAGCATCCACTCACAAAAAAAAGTGAAAACCTGGAGTGAAACACTAGCACTGCACAAAGTGGTAGCATTCACCACATTCCAAAGTGTTGTGATACTACTTAATAAACATAACCTTGTTCTATATCAGCTTCTGAAGATATAATTTATCTTTCAGTCATCTTTCAGAAGGGTGTTTACTGGAGGAGCTTGTAAAAGACAGGAGAATTATGACTTGGGAATGCTGCTGACAAACCAAGAGCTTTCCAGTACCTTCACCATTCAGAAGTGACTAAAACACTTTCGGAATCTCATTTTCCAAGCGCTTTGTCTTCCACCTCAGCTGCTATCTTCCTTGTGCTCCTCCCCAAAGAAAGTAAACTTGAGGCGTTCTACCCCAACCACATGCCCTTGCCTCAACCCCTCCCCTTGACATACTGCTCTTCCTTACATTTATCTTTTGCCTCAAGTACAAACATTCCCAGGGCTGAACTTTACACTAGAAAGCCATCTCCAAATCTGCTTGCCTAGTAATCTTTCCATTGCATTAATGTCCCTTTTACCAAATCAATTCTCCTGTCACGTATGAAAAATCTGGAGGAGGCAGAGAGCTGTTTACAAGAACCATTACGTTGGATATGTTCCTTTACAAAAGGAACCGAACGATCTAACTGATACTGTCTTGATCCTATGCCTACACATATCATTTATAAACTTCATCTGTTCACATATAATATGCCCTGAATTCTCAAAAAGCAGTAAAAATAATATTACCATATTTCATTCCAACTGCCAACTAGAAGAACTGAAAATACATAAAGGACAATCTCTACTATGTAGAATAAAAAACAATTCATCTCTGTTAGAACAACAATTGACGGGGCTGCACACCACAGCTGTGACTTTACTCATGAGACTCATGTTGATCGTTCCTCTGATGTATAAAAGCTCCTTGATTTGACCCTCTTGTCATTATTTTTATGGATGCCAGAAATTACTCAGTCACAAGGAAAATTGTTGGCATGCTGCATTAAGCGGAGAAGCTCGCTCCTGTTCAGAAATACTATGGCTTCTTTTTCAGAAAGGCTGGTACCTGAATTACAACATTCAACAGAATCACTAAGAAGATATAAAAAAAGCAAGAAAACTAAGAAATTACCTCATAGAATAACAAATACAATTATTCAAAGCATTTGAGACACCAAAAGACTGAGTCTTTCAGTAATCTTTATCTCATTCTAAGAATTCTCATGTACACTCTCTCAAGACTCTATTCAGACTGTGGTAGCTGACATCCAAGCTAAGATGCAATGACAAAGCTCTTCACTATTATGCTGCTTTCAATACCACTTTGCTCTTATCACACACAAAGAGAAAATGACAGAGAGGGGAGGGAAGCCATTCTCTTGTATGTTAAAACAATTGGTTTAGTTATCTGTTGATTCAATACTCACTGTTATATGATTGTAAATAAGCTGAGACCAGCCAAAGAGATCTGCTAATCTGTAGAAAGCTGCCAGTTTGCATCGTAACAACTTCTCCCCTTTTTCATAGGCAATGGAATCTGACCCTCTCAGATCATTCACTGGTGTTACCATGCCAAGACCTGAAGAGAAAGGGTAAAAAAAGCACAAGGTAGCTTGAGCTCAGTAAATGTTCAAATTTAGCAACATGCACAACTATTATATCAGTTGCTCTTACTGGTTTATATAACACATTAACCTAAAAAATGGACAGCAAATTTTTATTCCTACAATGAAACAATTTATATTACACAAATATAATGACAATCTTGAGCAAGGTTACTCAGCTTTGGTAGACTCAGCGTTCATTTCCTTCCCTACCATAAATTAGTGCTAATGTGACAGTGCATTCCTACGCAAAATATTTTTTTCTTCTCCCAAACTATCAATGGTTTGTCAAATACATTGTCATTGTTAAAAGAAAAACGTAACCCCAAATATTCCACTTTTTGTGATACACGTACTCCCGACAAGGTGAATTACACACCTGAAAAGATGCACACAGGTTCATTTATTAAGAAAAATTAAGTACAAGCTAGAGAGAGGAAGATTATGGTAAATAATACAAATGCTGTAATTCTAATTACAGTGCAATTAGAAATGTGGTTAAAAGTAACTGTCAAAAAGCAGAACCAGGCCATGCTGCAGTCATGAACTAAAGATTTGTTTTGGAGCACAGGCAAGGATTTCTTTTATCTTAACACAAAACCTGTGTGTACATGCATTCGCACATTCTGGGTTTTTCCTGCTTTGTTTTGCTTGCTGATGTTTCTTGTCTAAAGCTTCACTTCACAGGAGAAAGCTGCAAACAGTATTTCAATGGCAAAATTAATTAGTTTCTAAAGACCTTCACTGTTACCAGACTACTAATGAGTGTTTGATTTTCCTGAAGAGAAACCATGTCATGATTAGCAGTATTTAAATATTTTAAAATTTTTAATAGCACTGAGTTATCAGGCTTATTTTTCAATTCAGATACCATCCTTGAAATAACTTTTGATATAAACTATATAAATAACTTTTGATATAAACTACATACATGAATCACATTGCATACCACTGAGGCATTTAGTAACTAATCAATTAATTTCATGCATTCAGTGTTCTCATGAGCAGAACAGGATAGCAACTGAACTTCACAATACTCTTTACTTCATTCACACTGTCTTCATTTTAAGCCTTTCAAGAAAAGAAAAACAAAGAAGGAATTCACTCTGATCACTGAAGGTGCACTCACTCATGTTTAATGCAGCCATTCCACCTTGAGGTGCTGCCGGGTAGACATTTGGTACATGTGCTGTCATGAAATCCGCAATCTGCTGTAAAGCCAATAAACCTGTTGGGTTCTTCCCCTTCTTAAACTGCTCCTGGATCATGGATTCCAGTTCTTCACAGAAGGCCTGGCAACAAGACATTACATGCTGTAATGCACGTTTAAATGAACTTCAGCCTTTCATACACAGCTTCTTTCTTGCACTTTGATGGAACCATCCTACACTTCTTCTGAAAAACACCTCAAGGCAGAAATACTGAGTGCATGCTGTAACTTCAAAACATTGCTCTCTGGAGCTCCAATGATCTGAGTCACTTGGGGGTTTTTTATGGAAATTCCAGCATTCTCTTTTCAAGTAACAACAAAAGTCTTTGAGCCTCATTAGTATGAATTTCTGGAAGGAGGAGAATGTACTTTAACACAAAATGTGAACATAAAGGTAGCAGAACCAGAAAAGAAAATTTGTCACTCTGGCTCATAGGGAGCTGAGAGCCAAGAAGGCACCCAGGAATACAGAAAACAACGAACATTAAATTTTTAAAACCTGTTTAAACAAGGGGTTGTTTATATTTTTCCCAGGTGTTTTTTTTGTTGTCATTGTTTTGTTGTTGTTGTTGTTGGTTTTTTTTTAATCTGTTTTAACTTGGAATGAAGAAAACAGTTTTTACTATTGCTAATAGCTCCTGCTTTTGACAAGAACACTGCAATTTGTACTGAAAGAGAAGTACTGCAGTCATTAAGTCATTACTTTTTTATTAAGTGATTTATTAATATTTTCATAAATCAAATGGGTTGACTTAATAGGAAAATTGTGAACGTACCACCACATCCCTATTCAAAGTGAAGTTATGCCACATAATGTTTTCTATCTGAAGTCACCCACTAGTTATTACAAAAGGAACAAATGCTATGAAGGAAAGTTTGTTTGTGCACTATCTCCCCAAGGGAACATCTTCAATATTAAATGTCAATCATCCATACTTCAGTACTGTGCACCTTTTCAGAAGGAGATTATAAAAATATTTCATATGTCCAAATCCCAAAAGAAAAACTGAGTACAGGACAGAACTGCCTTGTATAAACTACTCTTGAGAGAGTTACATTCAAACAAATATATGAAACCAGTGGAAAAATTGTTTTAAAAGGCTTAGATGGAAAATATGAAAAAAATGTTGATGATTATACAGAGAAAACTGAAAGCCAGACTGTAGAGCTGCTTTGTGAGTAGACCATAAACACTCAAACACATAGAATGAGGAAAAAAAAAATCAGAAAAGGCCAATAAGAAAAAAGAACAAATGTATCTAAGATACCACAAAATTCTCCAATTCCGTACTGACAGAGAAAAAAGATATTATATTTGCCACTTTAAAGATGAAGCATTTCTTTTCTTACTGGGCTTTGAAGAATCATGGAGACTCTCTTCTTCTGTTCCATCATGTTAAAATCCTGGCGAAGGTCAGGTGCCATATTTCTCTCTCTCAAATATTCTGGATTATTTTCATCAACTCGATCAAAATACCTCTCTTTATGAGGGGCTGTTGTTGGAGGTGGTGAAGTCACCACCCCCACACCCGAATCACCATTCATAGCACAGTTTTAAGGAACCTATGAAGAAGGACAGAAGAGGAATAAATACATCAAGCAAGGAAATGATTACAAAATTCATACGTGTTTCTACCTTCAAAGTAATACTTCAAATCCATCTAAAATTAGCATGTCTTCCCAAATGAGAAGCAATGTTTGTGCAACTGGATAGCAATATTCTAGAGTAGGAAAAAGGATTTTAATATACAGGATCAGAAAAGTAGGCTAACAAATACGGAAAGTCCAATATGCTATATAAAATCATGCAGCACAAAACTAATATGGGAGCTCCCATTTAAACTGGGGAAAAAAATAATTCCTTAAGCTGTCTGGCCAGATTGGTTTTTAGAAGCATGGAAATCATCCCAACCTTCTCAGAGACAATGACAGAAGTTCCAAATATGAGGTCTAAGCTCATAGGTTTGGGGCTTTTGTCTTCTAGTTTTTTCCTTAAAAAGTTAAAGTAGACATAAGAAAAAGAAAATTGCATAAATCAGAAATTAAACCATCACTGCAATTAGTATATTACACATGTTCATTAATATGAAGAATCAGCTCCACCAAAACATGCTTGGACTGCCAACACATTCCTGGATACAAACTCAGAAATCTTGACTTCACAACCCAAAGTTCTTTTCACATTTATTTTAGGTCCATTCAATAACATGCACATCACTACATTAGCATGTGCTTTTTGGAATCTGGAAAGCACAAACACACACAGCCCCCACTCCCTGGCCAGAGTTCCTTTCAGTTTTACATG
Organism: Hirundo rustica; assembly: GCF_015227805.2. Classification (NCBI taxonomy): domain Eukaryota; kingdom Metazoa; phylum Chordata; class Aves; order Passeriformes; family Hirundinidae; genus Hirundo; species Hirundo rustica. Next base: position 8,566,971 of record NC_053454.1, on the reverse strand, counting down.
TTGTAGTCAGCAACTGCCTGTATCTACCAGAAAGGCTGAAAGCTCAGCCAGTATTGCTCATACACACCTCTTTCTTCCACTCACAACAATTCCTTAGTGTAACATTATCCCAGTTTTCTGGGCACAGCATTATAACCCTCATTCCAAAATCCTTCTCAGAAGAATTTTGAAGCCTTCCACTGACAAAAAGACAGTTCAATAAAGCCACCCTCACAACACTTGGAGATTCAAGACTCCAGTTCCTGATCACCTGATATATCAAATTACAACTAAGTAGAAAAGACTGTATAGAAAAGACTTCATGTAAGTAATCATTCATCATCTGCATCTAAAATTAGTAATATGTGTCTCTATTCTTTTGCCATTTTTAGATTTTTGTTAGGGACTTATCTTAAACTGCTCCTAATTTGCTTAGTAATTTATTTACATGCTTATTAGCTAAAACCACTTCAGATGTGGATGCACATAGCAAAGGCAACTTTACATAAATTTTGAAATGCAGATTACGTTAAACAAAATCATTGCAATGAAGAAAATTATCAACTTCAAGGCTCCAGAATTAGCAGATTTCATCCTCTTTAATTCTTACATTAGGAAAGAAGTTTCAAAATTCAACTTGTTTCTTATATCAGAATGAGAAAACCACTGAACTGAGACAGTTGAAGACAACGAGCAAAATAAAGTATTTTCCTTGACTCTGCAGAACAGGCTATTACTATGAAAATCTATGTTAGCACTTAAACACTCAATGATTTCCACCCACTGAGTTACTAAATAAACACAAAGACACCTCTGCAGTGCTTAAAATATTTCATTTTAAAGTTTAGACTTTAAAAATTGTTTTCTTCCCTAAAGCTCACATGCACATCTCTATTATTTAAATTGCTCACTTTCCTTCACCCATGGAGAAATACAGGGTACAGCAAGGAGAAATAATGCTTTTATCCACAAGGAAAACCTTTTAAGGTATTAGACCTAGGAAATTTTAAGCAAGTGAAGTTACAGCAAAGTAAACACCTCTCCTTTGGCAGCTTCAGATGTCTAATACACTCCTAAATTCTCTTCCTCCTCACAACCTCCAGCCTGCACTATCTGCCACTTCCTTCCTTGAAAATGCTTTTGAAGGCCTACTAACACGTTTTCCAACCTCCTGAGCTCCATCAGCCAAACACCCAGGGCTTTGCTGGAAAAAAATGGGCCTTACTCTCCTACAGTAACAGCTCACTTGGCCCAGCCGAAGTCTGAACTTCACCGGCCCCTGCGCTATCAAAACAAATCAGGGAGTTTAGAAACAGCACAATGGCAAGTGAAGACAACTGAAACGACTCAAGTCATTCACTTTATGCTGCACTCTGCTGAGCACAGCCACAAATGTGTCTTTTCTGAAAAGCAAAGCATAGGAAAACTAGGAAGTTTGAGCTTACCACCATCAGAGAACAGCCTGCCCCTGCCTGCTCAGGCTATGTTTAAGTGTCATGTTTTTGTGTACGCACAATTTTATTCAAATTAAACTGTACACACATCTGCAAATGTAATTTTGCATTTAATTATTTACACGAATTCCATCCTACTTTCAGAGTACCAAAACCTATTTCCAAATGAATGACACTCATAATTACTCCACTGTTTCCTATTCACATTGGAGAGAAGCTGGTCCCTAACAGCCCTCGAGAGCAACATTCAAATGGGATCACAGTGTCTTGCCAAAGTTCATTACTCCTCCAAACGAGTACACAATGGCATTCAAGAAGGTCTTGGGAAGCTATTACTTCATCACTATGTAGTAGCAATAATTTCACATGAAAATCAATGATTTTCAGTGATGATTTTATATCTAAGGTTAAATATCTGTTTCACAGCGCAGTTTTGCAGACACCCAAAATTAATGGCATCCCCCTTGCAAGGTCTAATAATTAATTGTTTTAACATAACTGTAACAGTAATTGTTTTAATGGCTGTCAGCTACTGATGTTAAAGGGACCAACTTTCAAACTAGAAGCAGACAGGCTTGACAACACTTTGTAAAGCCACTGAAATTTATTTATGAGTTTCCTTGAAAAACCCTTTGGGAGTAAGGCACAATGAACTCTCCAGTAATAGCTTCAGTAATATGAATACCAACAAATAAATAAAAGGAATCTGAACACACCATGGGGAATGGCCAGTGATTCTATAAACTGGAAGGTCACACTGAAAATCACAACAGTCTGCCCAGGCAGTAAAAACACATATTAGGGGGAAAAAAAAATAATAAAAAAAAATAATAATAATATAAAAATATATATATATATATATTTATTAAGACTGTCTTCACATCCATAACATTTCAGTACAGACATTTTCTTTCTGATGTAGTGCACTACAGCCCCCCAGTAAGATAAGCTGTAAAACCAGAGGACTTTCTGCCATGATAAGTGTTTCTAGGGGAGAACCTGTTCTAACACAACTGTGCCCAAAAAAGCCACACCCTTAACTGAAAAAGCCGTGGCTGGAAAATGTAAGCGCACAAAAACCTGCCAGAAGCAGTTACTGTCAAATACAGACAGACAGAGGCAACAGCATCTATTACTATGGGGAGCAAAGGAAAAGAAACAGCTGTGATAAAATCTAAACAGCACCTTGCAGTAACAAACAATCACATCCATTCTTTTAACGCCTACATACACAAACACTGTGGTGGTCAATGGCCCAGCACATCCAACGAGAGCCAGCAGCCAACTTGCAGCACAACGTATTTTTCATGGGGCATGCTGATGTGTGAGCAAATGCTATAAACAGGTTGGTTGTGAAGTACTTTTAGGAAATCAGGTTTATAAAATATTTAGCTCATTTACAGGTACTGAGCATTGCTTATGAAAGACATTCTGAAATTAGTATTTCATGTTAATTTTATATTCAACATCCTCTCCCTTCCCACTCTTTTCTAACCCAACAGTTTCATTAAAGAATTCACCCGAGAGGAACATTACAGGGTTATGCCACAAAAGAATAAAGTTTTAGAACAGAAAGACTATAAAATTTTTCACATTAACATCCACAAAGAAGAAAAATCTTTTTTTTTTAGCAACTTGCATTCCTCAGTACTCAGATGATGCACATATAGTTAAAAATTTAAACAGGTAAGACTGAATAATATCCAATAAGAATCTACAGTAAGTCAAGGATACATAAAAACATCACCTTTAAATCTAAAAAATTATATAATTAAAACCCCCCAAATTTATTTGTTTGGATCTTACTGCAGACAACAAGCTTATTTAAAACTTCAATACTAAACTAATTTTGATACATGGAATTTGGGACAAGTGTAGGTATTTACACCCTTGATATCTTCTAGGCCCAGTGTTTCTAACCAAACCATCATAATGAATATTATGCGAACACTAGGAGGACTTGAAATGTACACTAGTAGGGACCAGCTAACTACGCTTCTTGGAGAGAAGAGGAAAAAAAAAAAAAAGTTTTGCAACCATTTAAAGGTTGGTTTTGTTTTGTAATAAGTTGTAGTGGATTTTTTTGTTGCTCCACACCCTGAGGAAATTGTTTTTCACTAGGGTTGCAGTCAATGGAATTTGAGCTAAAGGCTCCCTGCCACCAAAGGACTGAGCACAGCTCTCCACGCTAACACAGCTTTAAGTCTACTGAGGCCAAGTCAGAATAAAAATACACTCTGAGAAGCGGGAAGAAGGTTGTGACAAGGTGACACGGAAACATGAAAGACTTCTAAAATATTCAAAATACACTGCCACTTCACAAGACAGCACATGTAATGGGGTTCGTTTTAAGTTTAGAAGAATTATCTGACCAAAACCTTACAAAACCAAGGTATTTCAGAGAGAAAACAAACAACAACTCCCTACAACACCCAAAACCCCAAGCGCCCTCTCTTCCTCATAGCTTACGCTTTGTACAAAACAACATGCAAGCAGAACACCTGTACGGGACCTTGTGCCAAATCTGCAAATTAAATGAGCAGCAACTTCTCAACTGTGCATTCACTCCCAGTCACCAGCAAAAAAAATCAGGGGCTCTCAGTTCCAGAATATGTTGCTTTTGAGACCTGACAATGATATTGTAATTTGGTTTGTATCCATTTTTTCCTGACAGTTCTTTCAAAAACAATCTCCACTCACACCAGAACTATGCCACTATGTCTAACAGAGGTGAAAGCAGATTTGACAAGAAGTTACTGGGGAAGGGACAAGGGGATAGCAAAATAAAATAATTAATTTTCTTTCCTGTTGTGCAATTGCCGGTCTTTGAGGTGTAAAAATTACTTTAAAAACTCACGCAAGCGACAGGTCCGGCAGTGTGCAGGTAGGGGGAGGGAAGCGAGCTCTGTTTTGGATGCAAACACAATAGGACTGAGAAGAAAAATGCGAAAGAGTCATGTCATAGCCAAGGAAAGAGTTGGGGGAGTGCAGAGAGCTACAGAGCTGAAATTACTTCATGGAGAAGTCATGAGGTGACCGGAGGGAGGAAGAGGAAGGGAATGGGTCATGCAGCACTGGGGTGGGGCAGAAGAAACCCGAGAAATAAATGAGCCACTGCAAATAGAGTTACAGTGAAATTTAAGTTGGTGGGACAATGACAAAAGAAGCATGGAAGCAGAACATCTATCTAGAGAAAAAAAGTTTTCATTATCACTTGGCATCTGCAAAAAAACTTGTTAAGATTGCACTGCTAGCACTTCACTCAATATTCTGATACATTCAGGGTTTTTTTCTGATTTTACTTTAGAATGACATTTGCCAAACTTTCTCCTTAAAAAATTAATATAACTTTATAATAGGGGAATTGTTTATGATTTGCACTACAATTTCCATAATATTCTCTGACAGCATTTTGGCACCAATGACACTGGATTTCTTCTTGCCATTTCAAATGTTTCCAACTGAACTTTTAAAAGGAAAAGTTAGCATTATCTTAGGAAGTCAAAGAACAAAGAAAGTAAATCATGACTGTACTACTCACTAGACAACGTATTCAATATCATGAAGAATTTTATTATTTTTTAGCAAATGTTCCCAAGCTTATGCATTTTCAGAATTTCCTCTGTTCTTTGTTTTCAAACAGGAAGAGACTATTTAATGAACAAGAACAGTTATTTCTCTTATATTGAATGCAGGCACCATCATTTTGCTTTTTAACAGAAATAATACCAGTTAAATATGGGACTCTAAAATTTAGAGAAATCCAATGATACATTTATATAGCCAAAACTATTGCGTTTTATATTTGTAGTATCATGCTTTAGTAACTACGACAATGGTTCAAGAAGCAAACTGTGTTAGAGAACAAGGAAACAAAAATAGACCGATTCAATTTGAAATCCACAGACTGTAAACAATTGTTTCTTATTTTCACCTTCTCTGAAACACTGAAATCAGAGAGCTAGCACAATGGGAAGTGAGTGATCTCAAGGTCACATAAAAAAAACAGGCTTAGCTGCTGTGTTAACAGAACATTTAAGAAGCCCCCGTGATAACTGCACCAGGTTGTAAAACACAGTGATTGCTGTCTAGCTCCACCAAAGCCAAATGAAGCGGGCGGCTGGGAAAAGCCGGAGCAGTTTCAGGACAAGTAAATCACGCCAGACCAACCCGATCACCTGCAACAAAATAACAGTTTCTGTCAACACGGGGAGAACAGCAGATATTGTTTAACACACTTCAGCTGAGCGTTTGACACTGTTTCCCACAGCCTTCCCCTGGACAAACCAGCAAGATCCCGGCCGGCGGCCGGCAAGAGGCAGGAAACGAGCCCACAGGGCGCACTCAGAACGTGCTGGGCGATAGTTTAAACTCGGGCCGGCGGCCTTTCACTAGCGGGGCATCCCCAGAAAACGATGGTGGGACCCACACCTTTCAGCACCACCACAAATAATCTGGATGAGGGGTCTGAGAGCACCATCACCAGGTCAGCTGGTGACACCACACTGGGTGGTGAGGTGGACGTGTCAGCACGGAAAGCCATCTCACAGATCAGGACAGGCTCAATAAAGGATTTAAAAGGACAAAAGTATCAAACTTTTAGAAACAGCAATCAATGAACTCTCCCCCCTGGCCTGGAAAAGCATTGTATCCCTGAGACTGGACACTGCAGGAAGCTGAGAATGACGCACAGGGAGGAAAAGGGCAGCACACTGTGCTATTCTTTCCCTCACTGGACGGTACAGTTTCAGCCTGTGCTCACCACCGATAAAATTTTCATGTTAAACCTTAACATGATTTATTAATTTATGATGGAAAGATCAAATATCCACCTAACATCTCATTCCAAATTAATTTTAAAAAATAGTAAGGAATCCAAATCCAAAAATCTAGATTATTATTAAAAAAAAATAAAGATTAAAAAATCCTCTTCAAATGGTTAACTTATATCTCCTATTGACAAGGACCCTGGTTTCTTCCCAGCCTCTTAAATTCACCTCTTCCAATCCTACCTTTCTCCAATTTTCCTGCTAAGCAGTTTGGGGGGGGGAAGAAAAAAAACACCAGCAGAACTGCCATTTCTAGCATCAAAAGATTTCACAAAAAACTAATAGTTTCAAACCTATTTATTTAACTCAACATGAAAATTACCTCATTTTCACTTATTTGACTCAGAGACTTATCTGCTAGTTCCATACATTTCTCATACAGCATTTCTGGGAGAGTTCAGTGCATAAACTCGTGCAAGATTAGAGAAAGTGATAAAAGAACACAAAAAAGTCACACTGTTCATAAAAAAACACAAAGGAAGTCCTCTAAATAAGGATCTTAAACCACAGACACCTTAAGCTCTTCTGCTGAAACTCTAAGAGCTTCACAAATGCATCACAAAACTTGCATGCAAACAACAAAACAGGAATTTCACCAGGCTTTTGCATTTCTTCAGACACAGAGTGCAAGTATGAATTCCGCAAGCTCATCAGACATTTTTCCATTGTTTATTAGCAGACGAGCCCCAATGGTGCTTATGGCACTGGAGACACTTCTTTCCATTGCCTCAGTGTCTATTAGCCCCAGAAATAATTCTTTACAGTTCAGTGAAAAACACGGGCTTCAGTGTTATTGTTCAGAGCAGTCTCGTGGTTTTCAGATAAATTTTAAGAAGCTACTCCAGCACTGAGATTAAAACTTGCACTTAAAGAGCCCCCCCGCCAAATGAGTCCTCATAACTACACTGCTAAATACTACTGAAGCTGATTTGCCTGCAATTTTGTTTCAGAAATCTGATTCCCAGTTCAAGTAAGTTCCTTGATTCTGTGGTTTTTACTTAATGATAGAGTAATACCATAAAACTCATGTTAACACAGCTAATGCAAAGGAGTACGAGTAGAGACAAAAATTATGCCAGAAATACTCAATGCTGAAAAGACAAAATTAGAAGTGAATTCAGGATCTGTCATAGATCACTACACAGCAATCACCAAAATTATCCTATGGCCAGGTGTTCTACTGTAACAGTAAAATCAAAGAAAAACAGAAATAGAAAAATGGCCTTCCCTAAATTTAAAAAAAATTCCCCATTACTAGGATATTATCTCACCCACTTCAGTAATAGACATGAAATATCAGAGTTCACAGAAGAGCTACAAAAACAATCTAGAGAGTAGAATTGCAACTTGTAGGATAAGTAGCTTGATACAGTCAGTGAACCAGAAAGATTAACTGGTCACAGAGGTGCCAGGGCCTTTCAGTCCTGCTAGCAGAAGTATGGAGACATTTAACACTTGGGAGTGAATAACAGACACATTTGCCCTTTAATAGAGATGGCAATTTCCTAATCACATATAAATAATACTGAGTCAATAACTTTCCTTTAAAACCTTTGTATGACACATTTTAATACAACTTCCAGAATACCTTCTACTACCTGTCTGCACTGAGATCAGAATCTGCTCTGAAATCTCTGAACCTGCCCTTCCTTCTTAGGTTTTGGGAAAAATAAGTTCCACAGGCACAATATGTTCATGTTATTTGCAGCTTCCAATGCATTTCCAGTTTTCCAACACTTTTTTTTTTTAATAACACCTTCCTCTGCTGGTAGGTTGGTGACAGCTGGAGACTGAATGTCAGACTCAGAGACAGAACCAAAAATCCTCCTTAATCCTTCTCCTACACTCAGGTCAAACTGATCAGACTTGCTATCAGGACAAATTTTCTGTCAGAACAGGTAGAATATCTCTTACTATTTTTTAATGATCTTCAGTAGCACAAAATGCAAATTCCTGAATCATTCAGGCATACCTTAACTAAGAAATTTCAGCTACAAAACCTACAAAGTTTCAAAATACCTTAGCAGGTCTCTCTGGCTTCTGTGATGCATTCAGCAGTTTACTCCATGGAAACTGACTTGCTCAGGTTAATGTTTTCCAAATGTTAAGTTTAACAGCCTGTATAATAAAAAGGGTTCCACTGGAGACACCATCACATACGCCTTTGACAATTTGTTGAACAGAAAACATTGGTGCCAAGTATTTTTCCAGCCTGCTTTATTGGGACAATAAAAATTCACCATTGATGTCACAGAGACTCAGCTACACACATTAAACAATACTGCACGAGAGTGAGTCAAGTCACTAATTTACACTTTCATCATCTACCTGTGAAGAAAGTACCAAGACAATGTAAAATTAAAACTTTTTCACACTGTTAAAATTCATAGATGGTGGCAGCAGTACCAGAAAATAAATGGATATTTATTTTTGCCATCAGGGTCACTAGTCCAGACAAATCAAGAGGTTTAACCCAAATACTGCTTATTTTTAGGTTTCTGTGAACCCACATGCACTTTCCAAGTCTCACACCAAACACACCAATAAGCCACTGCCCTGAGATTTTTGAACACAGGACAAATCAGATCAGCAGCTTTCCAAGGGCAGGGCCCCAGCTTTATCCAAGAAGTAAAGCTTGATCAGCATGTCTGACCCAAAAATGAACACTGACTTTAAACTGAAGTTATAAAAGCTGCTAGACTTCTAATTCCAAGACTGGATTTGTAAAAAGACACAAATCTACACATAAGTTTCTTAAGGAAAGTCACCAGTGTACTGAGGCAAAATTAGATGTTTAATTTGCCAAGGTAATTAATCAGGTAAGAAAAGGTCCATAATTTCCATATACAAGCATTTGAAAGCAGATTTTCCTAAGAAACAACACCCTTAGAGCCACAAAAGTCCCCAAATTCCGTAAGAGTACTCCACACAGCCCCCAGATGGAAAGGCATCTGCACTTACCAGAGAACAATGCGCTGCTGCTTCACAGAAGAGCAGCTTCAGAGAGATGTGCAGTGGTTGCCCTGGTGGCTTTGGACAGCAATGAGAACTAGGTCAGGACCTGTGACTGAGGACAAGGTTTTACCTTGTCCGCTGTAAACTTGGAGGCACTTCTGACACAGCAGTTCAGGAGGAAGAGGACACAGCACAGGCTCTTCCCACAGCAATGGGGAGGCTGCAGCACTGCATGAGAACTGTGGAGTTCAGAAGCAGCTTTAGCAGACGGCAGAAAGCCCCAGAGCTCCTCTGACTGCTGCACACAGTATCAGTTTCAAGCTGCTGTAGGTACAGGGATGAGGTAAAGAAAAGCTTTCTCCTGCCCTCAAGATTTTATTTTAACCCCAAGGCTCAGCAATATAAGCAAAATGAACAAGCCCCTCCACTATGCAATATGACCACAGTAGTATTGTTTCACTTTATCCATAAGGTTTTATAATTTTTCTGATGGTATTACTTATACAGCACTCCCCTTCTTTTAAATAAAGGACATTCTAAAATCAGATGTGAAAATATAATTTTATTTAAATGTTTGCTGGGTTTTTCAGGAAGGTCATACTAAATCAGCATCCAAGGGAAAAAAAACAAACAGATCCCAAACACACACCCAATGCTATCACAAATACGAAAAAAACCCCTGAAAATCTCACGTTTAAAATATAAAATAACTATAATGCTCACCATTGTCAAACTTTTCAAAAAGCACTGTGACTAAAAAAAAAGCTCCTACAAATGACAGAAGAACTTAAAACTTATTTTTCAGCTCCCCTGATACTTTAAAAAAGCAAGAAATTTCAGTAACTTGAAGTATTCACATCTAAAATATCAGTATCATGAGTATAAAGGATCAACTGACTGCAGCAGTGCATAGGCAAAGCGGCCCCATTTTGGCCAGAATCCAGTTATTTTCATGGAGACTGAATAGCAAGGGATGAGATTTCTGGAGCGTGTTGGCAATGAACAGAACAATGTCATTTAACCCTTTGAACTACTCTGCAACAGTAACTTCTTCCAGAACAGCTGGATGACAGTTGGTATCTTTATTTATTTACAGGGGAGAGAAAAGTAGTTAGACTCTTTTTCCCTCAAATCCATACAAATAGTAAAAATATTGCCTTAGATTTGTTAAAGCTACAATTTCACTTTGTGCAAGCATGAGAGCCAGGTCATTTTAGTTTTAAATATAATTGCATCAACAACATTAGAAAAAAACCAAAAGTACTGTACTGCAAGGCTTCAAGTCAGCCATAAAATTTATGACAGACTGTTAAGGGGAACCCCACACTACAGTCTGAGCATACAAAGCATACAAAGCATACACACAGTAACAGGGACAGTGGCTTGCCCAGAATCCCTCTGAACTGCCTATGGACACACAGGAACAAAGACACCAAGACTCAGCTTGTTTATCTCACCCCTAACATGGAAAAGACCACACCTAAATGAAAATTTTTCCATTTATTATCACTGGTAAGAAGCTGAAGCTGGAATGTTTAAAAAAGGTGCATAGGAATAGATTCTGTATAGGGGTTTTATCCACAAAACATCTGAATGTGAGTCTAGACCTACTGGAGCTTAATAAAGAGTGAAGTTCAAGAACTTGAACTTCACTCTTTGGGTTTTTTACATCAAGAAGGTCTACTAACAAACTGGAATGCTAAAATTCAAGCCCATGAATTGTCAGATTCTGCTTTTCAGTCTACTCTGTGTGTTTCATGGGAGAGTTCTGAAAAAAGGACAACAAAATCTAAATATTCTAGATCAATTTCTTCATTCACCAGAAATTATTAAACCTTAATAACAGCTCTTACACATCCTGATTTAGAGACAAGATATTCCTATTCAGGCAAGGGCAAACTAAAAGCACATAAGAAAATCAGTTTTTCTTTCCAGGCCAAAAAAGTATTAGGATGTTCCTTACATATTACCATAGTGTCACTAGAGTTAGGTTGTACGAAATGATAGCTGATTTTGTGATGGTAAGGCATCACAATCATTAACTCTGCTTGTGCTTTTCTCTGCACCTGCTCTGAGATACACAGTTTTGGAACAAAATAAAAGTAACTTGCCTACCCATCAATAAAAGTAACTTGCCTATCCATTATGTCTAATAATGAGTTTTCAGACATTTTGACTTACACTCCTGCTTGCTTTTTTTTTTTAAGGTTTTATACTTCATAATGTCATTTTTACTTGAATTAGAGGTAAAGTAAACCTGTCCTTTTTATACAATATCCCAATTTTGTTGATAGATTTCTGAGGCGAGGACATCATAAATCTTAAGTATACTCTGGCAGCGCTTGTTGCTACTCAGAATGATGTAATAACCCCTCATCATCAGAGTTAAGAATAAAGTTATAAAGAATTAGTGTAGCTGCTCCAAAAGATTAGGAGAACACACAAAGAAGGATGAAGAGGCTAAGTAACAGAATGTTTCGCCACTTGGAAACTGCCAAAAGGAGAAATTCAAGTTCCTTGACGAATTCATGACTGATATACCTACAGCTTTAGAGATCCTACAGCACATGCCTCACAAGTAAAAACCCTGCATTATGAGACCGGTTAGTTGAGATTTTTGAGATGGAACTAACCTGAATATTTATTACTAGATGCATGAATTCTGCCTTTTTTTTCTGGCAGAGTATCCAAGTAACACAGAAATTGCTACATGATTAGAGAGTATGCAGGCATTATGCTGGAACCAGCAAGTTTGCTATAGAAGCAGCACAAAGGTTGTGGATGGGTGTGTTACCACTTCAAGCAAGAAGACAGTGAATCAAATAAATAAGGTTGAAGCTTAATACAAAGACTAAAGATTTCAAGCAGGCTTGAATAAGGCAGAGGAAGGCAGCAGAGATGTTGAATATTTCATTACTTTTTCCTTCATGTTCAGCTTGGGTTTTTCTAAGTGGCACCCCCCCAGTTCCTTCACAGCACTTTCCAGTTTTGATGGAGGAGGAAGAGAAAGATAGAAAATGACACAAATTATGACACAATTTATTCTCTTAACATAGTAGGATTGGACAGAATTTTAAAAAGCCTGTATGCAGAAGGAAACAAATATATTTGGAGAATGCAAACCTAAGTATTAATCTTGACATAAACCTCCCACGTGAGATTTTATACTGCACTTGCAGATAAAAACAGCTTTGAAATGTGAACCTCACATTGCCATTCTATTTTCAAATAGACAGCTACCATCTAGGCTTATTCAAGTTCAAAAAAGTTATTTTGCATAGTGCTTAATTGGATATTTGTAAATCCTTCAAGTAGCTGAAAATCTTTAGGAAGACAGTGGCTACACCATCTTTTATCCACCTTACACTAAACATTTCTGGAGAATGTTTAAAATACATGCTCTATACAAAGGATATTAACACTATCTTCAGATAGTGACAGTAAGACAAAGTTCATGTCATTGCACATCTCTCAAAGCCAAAAGCATTCTTTCCCATCTCTCAGAATGCATTCTTTCCCATCTCTCAGAATGTTTCTGATGACTTTAACCTACAGATTAAAACATATCAACTATGAATTAAAGTATTACTAGAACTCATTTTCCTGCATTAGATTGTTCTTCTTTCCATATTAGGAAATAGTATGTCAAGAAACCCCTACAAACTCTATTTTAGGAGCAGCTTATCTATGTTTTTCTTATTCACAGGCAAGTGTGAATGTGCTCCCCACCCCAAAATTATGCAGTTTCCTACTTTTGGGTAAACCTCAAGGGTCACGTACACCCACATGGTAACAGATGAAACACCATGAGAAAACCATCTTCTTGACTGTGCCGTCTCCCTTGTCAGGCGAGTATTACCCAACCCAATATGGCTGCATAAATTAACTTCATGCTAACCCAGAATTTCTCTTCCAGCTCAGATTGTCATTGTTTCCACCTGACAGTGGCAAAAAGATGTCATTTACTCTGCTCTGCAGGGTTTCAGAACAGAACAAAGCAGCATGCACAAAACGCAGCAGGACAGGCACCAACCACAGCACAGAGATTCTGTTTGCATTGCAGGACAACGACCAGAGTGGCTGTGGAGCCTCGCACACCACAAGCCAGGTAAACTGACCCAACTCATGTTCTGCTGGTACGAAGCTGGCCCATCAGAAAGCTGCTTTCCCCCTAAAGAGGCCAGGCTGGATGCATTTACATTTTGGGTGTATTTTCAGCCATGACTCCAAAATCCCAGGAGATGCACATCAGCTCTCCCTCCGCTCTTGCACACACAGCTCTGAGAGCACCAGTCCCAGGTACACAAGAACTCTGCTAAGGTTCATCACCAAACATTACCTAAGGACAGACACGCACCCCAAAGTATCCAAAGGTCACAACTGTTTTGCATGGCTTTAATGTTCTACAAAACTAATTAAAAATAGTTACTAAACCCAAAAGAGCAAAACTGAAATTGTGCTTCTGGGCACTGCAGACTTCCTGAATTCAAGTCCCAACGCAAAGCACGAAAGGCTCCTGTTCAAAACATAATCTGCTTCCAGATTATGGGTGGATAATGTTCATTTTAAAGATTATCTTTAGGCAAGGATTATTTTAGTTGACAAATATTTGAGGATTAATAGGAAAAAGCCCAGTGTTTCTACATATCTGTCATCTTATTGGTCGTCTAAAAAAAACTCCACTGGCTATAATATCACCTTTATTGGTTTTTATTCAAATACTTATCCAAGGAGTGACTCTTTTATGCACAGACAAGATGTACTCCCATCCTTCAACCTTAGCACCACCAATACCTCGAAAACTTCTAAAAACACAGTACCAGTACTCCTGCTTATGTTTGACTTGTAGGGACCAGAGATTTTTCCCCACTGTGGTCTAAAAATCACACTCAGCCAGCACATGGCTCATAATTCCAGAAACAGAAATTTAAGTTAAAATAATGAACATCAAAGATACACAGATATGTCAAATCAGTTGGGTGTCAGATAAGGACGCTGAATTATTCACATGGCACTAAGCACTTTCATTCCTGACTCAAGGTGGAAAATTAACTCTTTCTAGAAACCAAACTACCACTGTTTTATTGCCAAAATACATTTGTGCCGTTCTTTCAAGTTCACTGAGAGGCTACTGGCATCAAAAATTGCAAAGCACCATGACATGTATGCAGCATTCAAAGCCAGAATCCTAAACCCAGCTTTTAAAGCCATTTCCTGAACAGCGTGCAGCTGGATATGGGCCAGCAGTTCTGCCCAAGTGAAATCCAACTGATCTCAACAAAAACCTTAGAAATCGGTAAGCAGCTCTCCAAGGAGATGAGCCAGACAACTGTTGCAAATGGAAATAATCACTTGCAGTAAAGCTGAACTGCGTTTCTTGTTTTTACAACAGTAGCATTTTACATACAGAAAAATCTGCTCCTTAAGTCTTTCTTTCCATATAATCTATCATGCTTTCTCCAGAGCACAGTATTATTTTCACCCTTCCTTGTGGAAGCCATCTCCACACTGGGCTGGCCACAGGCTGAGTCTACACATCTGTCTGTGTGGCCATGCCGAGAGCTGCAGGACAGAGCAGGGGAGGGAACTTGTAAACAAGCCCTGCCAACCCAAACCTGCAATCACATCTGTTCAACAGAAGTTCCTGCCCTCAAGGGATTTCAATTGGACCTAACACATCCACATACTTAAATGCATATTAGGCCCCAAGCAACTCCCACTTTGTCAGAGTTGTTCGGTAACAAAGCATCTAACAAAGCTTATGAAATACAACAGAAATCTTACAAAAATGTATTCTATAGTGCCCCATGATTAATGACATTTACTATCCCATTTTTAACAGCTAACTTTCTATGCATATCCAGAAACCAGTATATTATATGAAGTCTATCCCAGAAGTCCCCACGCTAGATGTATGTAATTTACATTAGCCATTCAACTCCACCTACTTTGAAGCAAGAAGTTAGAAGGTTCAGATCTTAAAGCTTTTCTCCTTTTTTTAAAACCAAAGTCCAGCAATTCTAACATTCAAATATTAAGCCTGATGCTTATTTAGCCAACTGCCCTGATTTCATTAGGAAGAGATCCTGTAGTGTTCTTTTTTGTATACAAAGACTTTCTGTAGCTGTCAGAGTCAAAACCATTTGGGGTTTTATAAGAAAATGTCAACACTTTGTCTAAAGGGGCAAAACCTGTCAAACCCATACTAATGGTTTAACTCTCCAAATATCCTGATAAACTATGGTCTGTGTGCAGTTTTAAGTACAGAATAACACAAACACTTGCAGCAACATATTGATTTATGCTTTACACCATGACAAAAGTTACATGTGTTCTAACATTCCAAGCATAACTGATGTACAATGTATAATCTTATTTTGAACTGTGCTAAGCTCTTGACTGTAACAATACTTCATAGCAGAAAGTCCCATGGGCTAAGACAGAATGAGACTTTTCTAAAAGTGTGTAAACATAATATGTGTAAAAAACATCTTACAGAAATTCCCTTTGTAAGGCAATCCATATTTTTAAACCCGTTTCTGACCTTACTGAATCAACATATTTTTCTATTTATTTCAGTTTTTCTGTCTTCTCCAAACTAAACCAACCTTCATTTTCTCTCCTTCATCATACTTGTCCACTATTTTATTTCCTATTAGTACCAGACACTACTGAATTTCATAAATTTATCAGCTAACAGTAGACAGCTAATACGTTATTTTCCCCCTTTTAATCTCCTGAACCCCTATCAACATTGATAAAATTCAGATGGTTTTATGAAGATATCCAATGACACACAATAGCAATATATCTCCCCAGCTTAAATTACTCTTTCTTATGAGTCTCCTATCAACCTCACCCCTGAACTTTCTCGATGTCATACTCAAGTTCCCTCCTCTCCTCCAAGTCCCAAGTAAGTTCTACTTATCCCAAATTAACTTGTTTCCATTTTCTACAACTTTCATAACCTAGGAAGAAATCGATGGTAACAAAAGCCTAAGTGCCAATTGTCCGGTCACTGCACTGCGTCTCCCTGTTGCAAATCTGTTCTGTGCTGCAGAGCCCACTGTCCCCACCAGCCACACCTCAACATCCTTTCACAGGGACACTGATCTAAACCAACAAGTCTTGGAAAGGATATACACACACTCTTCTTCAGGGGAAGAGAGGGAAATATTTGTCTGATTTATCCTCCAAAGATCAAACTGCACAGCAACACGCACCTTCACTTTGTAAAACGGCTAAGATTTTATGTGTTTGTGAGGCACAGGGTCAACATGAAAAATTACCTCTAAGAACAACTACTTAAAAAGAAAAAGAAAAAAGAGGCACCAGCTAGCAAGACACAATATTAAAAAAAAGCTGACATCACTCTCACGAAATAGGAGACCAAAATGACAGATCTAAACATGCTGCTGAAAATACAAATTATTCCAACATTGACTGCATCCCTTTCAGAACTAGCTATAGTATAGGCCACGTCTGCAGGGAATGCTATTTTGGACCACACAATAAATAAAAGGTTATTTCACTTTAATGCAACAGAGCAATACTCCAATTTTGACAGAAAAAGGAATTTAAAAGACAAAAATTTATATACAGCAAGAAAGCTTTTTCTTCTCTCTGGTGTTTAATACTATATTATCAGTTAACAAACACATTACCTGGCTCACCAGAAGCAGGAGACTATTAGGTTTCTAATGTCATGCGCATTAAATGAATTAGAAAAAAATAATTGTTTGACTTTTCAGTAATTATTCCTATTACTCCAAGGCAATAACATTATTTTTTTTAATCTGACACCTTTTTAGTTACCATGACAAATCCGATACAGTCTAATTGAAAAACATACTTCAAGAATAAAAAGTCAAGATAATCCCCTTGTACAGTTTTCTTATTGCACACACATTAATACATTCTTTCAAAAAGCCAGTATTCATAAACATTCTCCTCATTAGAAGAGCCTTGAGATGACATCTGCTAAGTCATCCATGCTCTGGAGGCTACTGACTAACAGTTTCAGGCTTCAGGTTTTTTTCTTTTAATATATGAACTGTCTCTAGTCCACACCTGTTCCACAACAAATGACAAGACAGAATGTCTAAGTAATAAAAGAGGTTAAATGCAATTTAGTCAATATTCACATAACAATGAACACTTACTAAAGCTTTAAAATATCAAGGATTATTTGACTGTCAATCTCTGTTCTCCCAAATTTGTATTTAGGGATGAAACTTAGAGCTAACACTAACACTTAAACATGTGCAAAGTACCATTTAAGTCATTGATGTTATACCCATGTAATTATTTACCATTCATACTGATCATTATGTGTGAATACAGCAATTTAAAGGGAGAAGATCTGGTTCTTAATCTTCTACATTAGTTTTGAAAAACATTAGAATACTGTTAAATTTATGAATAAAGAAAAATAATTTTAGCATACAGAGAGGTCTAGACACTGCTTTGGCAATTATTTAGACCAAAAAATCAACAGGAAATTCAACTAACAGCTGAAGGGAAGTCAATAAAACACATTAAGCACAGTTAGGAAGGAACCTTTCAAACATCATTAAATTTCTAACCTGTCCTATCTAAACTACTTTCCATGCTTGAACTTCCTTCCTAAAATGAAGCTTTCTAGATGAACATTTAGAACAAATAAGTAAACAGAGATGGAGAAGAGAAAAATACAAAGCAGTTACTGTATTTCTGCACATATAAAAACCACTTCCAGTAATACAAGCTACTGATATAGATGAAACAATTGCACAAATGAGTGTTTACAAGTTCTCTCCTGGGTCTGAAATACCTCAGCAGGAATTAAATCATGACTTAGCATGCCTTAACAATTGAATAAATTAGAAAAATATTGCAACCTCAGGCAACATTAATTTCTCAATTTGCCAATTAGTGTCTTTCTGTTAGGGAGAACACAGTAGAACCCTTTCCTTTGTCAAGTCTCCTTTAAAACCATCATTTTCTAAAAGGCAGAGATACAGGATTGAGTGCAATCAAAAGCACAATGCTTCCTCAAAAAATAATATTCCAAATTCATTAGAGAGACAGTGTCTTAGGACAATGCATAGGAACAACAGGGCAACACACAGCAACATGGTGTAGAGTGTTTTCACCACATCAACCCTTCAGCTTGCACCAATGGGAGTTATTTTTAAGCAGCTCAAAGGAGAATTCTCAGAGAAATATGAAGACAACGACATAGCTGTGCACGTGCTGTGGGCAGCTCCCTTCAAACACACAGGACAGAAGGAGAAGAAAACAATACAGGATTCATTACAAAATCTGTTGAATTATGCTGTGTTGACTTGGGGATTCTTAAGGCAAAACTCAATATAGTTACTAGAAAAAATACAATGTAGCATATTCTATTAAGCAATATTGAAAACATCAGACTCGTCTAACACTTATTATCCCCTGACCTAAGCATTTCAATACCTCAGAATGCAGCTGGTGCACTTGTCCAAGAAAGAGACCACCCATGTACCCACTGGTGTCTGGGCAAGCTATCGTACCATCTTCAGTTAAAGACAGGAATCATGGGAACAAACGGATATTCCGGGTCAAGCAGTTCAAATCCCAAGGTAAGGTGGAAAACTACATTATATCCCCACCCCCTCCCCCTTATATAAGCTAATCAGCTCCATCTTAAAGACAGCCTTATTCCACTACTCCTAAGGGAAGGTTGTTGCAGACTCCTATGCCTCCGTTGCTTAGGAACTATCTTTTCTAATTTCAAGATTAGGTTTATTCTTGGATAGTGTATACCCATTTCTTCTTATACCTCAAGCATAAAAAGCTTTTCTTGACCACCTGTGTTGCTTCACTTATTTTTATGAAGAGCAAACTCTTCCATGCTTTGTTTCCCCAGATCAAATAAGACACTTTCTGAGTTCCAGGGATCAGTCTCTGGACCTCTTTTAGTCCAAATGTCCTTTTTACCTGATGGTGAATTATAGGAACTATATTCAGTTCTTCAGGTAAGCTTTCACCAGTACCAGAATAAGTCAATACCCCTTTACTTCTTTGAAGAAAAATATTAGCAGAGCAACAACAGCATACTTATTATCCTAATGCTGATCTCCATTGCTAACTCTGATAGATTTGTCATCCTGAAGTGTTACAATTCTTTTAATGCTCTTTAATATGGCTCCTTCTCCTACTGGTCATGTCTTCAGGTCTCAACTCTGTTCTGTGCAAAACCTTCTTTTGTATTGGTGATGTTGACATCTAACCAAGATCATGAGATTTGCGTAAGAAACAGGAATGGATAAATGATTTTAATGAAAATACTAAATCTTAAAACTGGTCCTGACAAATTCCACTAGTTATATAGTTCCAATATATCAGCCACTGGTCATCAAGTTCTATCCATACTTGACACATGCTGCCACCATCCAACATCAATTGTCACAAAAACATCCCTCTAGTTTTCACATGGAATCATACTGCACGTTATATGACTTCTAAGTTACAAGAGGTCAGCCCTAATCATGTATCGTCTCCAAGAAGTCAGGGATCTTACAAAAAAGAGGTGTTAGATTTCTCTGACAAATCTTCCTCTGTTAGGAGCTGTATCACTTCATCCCCTTTACATCTTACCTCCACACAGAACAGCTTTTCATTCTAAATTTAAACAAATCTCTGTATATTAAGATCACACTAATGATGCAATTACTATCCCAAATCACCTTTTCCCCTTAATGTTGTGAGTACTTTCACTGCTCTCCAGCCACCCAGTACCCTTCTGCCTCATCATTTCATAACAATTCTTGCAACTGAGCCTCTAATTACACACATCACCTACTTCAAAATTGTAGAGTAAATGTTACACAGTTCCACTAACCTCCACCCTGCAAGCTGGGCTTCATCTTCATGGAAATCATCTTTATAACTTCACTTCGGTATGACCTGTGTACATGTGTTCAAAACATCTTCACTGAAAATTAAAGGCAAACTTTCCATGTAGTCTTTCTCAAGTGTCCTAATTATTTTTAGTCTTATTTCATTAACCCCATGCTTCCTGACAATACACATGAAGAGTCTTAATCAGGTTTTCTGCTTACTCCTGATGTTCCTTTTCAATTTGCTATCAACCCTGCTAGATCTTGGATCTCCACTTTTTTCTACATTGAAAAAAAAATCAAAATTCAGTGAGAGCACAAATATTTTATACAGTTGCCAGAATTACCTGCATCTATTGCTGCATCAGAAGTTCAGCCATGCCAGGATTAGCTGAAAGCACCTGATCAAATAAGCCCTCAACACTGCTGGAAACTGCAATTGCAGTAACATTTAGATGCTAAACTAACTCAGGGACTTTGTAACTTGAATGTTCACTTCTGCAGTTACAATTATAAACAGCTTTTCATGACACTCAGACACATTTGGGTCTTTTTGCTTTAGCTGAGCCTTTTTTTTCTCATTTTTCACCTAAACAATGTTTGTCTAAAACATGAATAAAAAAATTAACGCCACAATGTCTCTCTCAAGAGCTAGAAAAACGAAAGGCAAGTTAAAGCTGCTTAATTTCAGCTTCACCTCAAATGAGACAGCCAAAAAAAAAAAAAAAAAAAAAAAAAAAAAGGCAACAAGAAAAACCTGTATTATCAATACTTTGGCTTGAGAACAGACTGCACAGCTATTACAAAACTAACTTGGGGGGAAAAGGTGGAGAAAAAAAGTCCACAGAAACAAGGTTCCAATTTAGGATTACCATAGCAACAGAGAGGAGTGAGGGGAAAATTACTAGATTACTATCTAAGATCATCAGATTCTTGAAAGAACAAATTTAGATTTGAGCTTCAATCAAATTAACTGAATTCATCCTATTCATTAACAATAAGCACATCTAATTAAGACCTAAATTAAACAAGCAAAAACTGTAGTATAAGAAACAAAGTAGCAAATACCACATTTCAGACTCAATTACATCACCTTTTCCTTCTACCATGAAATATATATTTGGTATCACAACAGGACTTCATGCCAGCAAACAATAACACAATTATTTAGGAAGGTTACTAGTTGTGATTAAAGGTCTGCAAAGAAAAAGCCATTTGAAATCTGCCTCATTCTTGCTAAGTGACACGAGTAGCTACACTACGGAAAATGGGCAATAATATTCCCCCATTTGACTTGGGGGTGTAATGAATTTCTGAAGATATAGTTGGCACAGAACTAACATATTTCAACAACATATGTCAGGTCAGTAGTGACCCCAAAAACCAGGGAATGTAGAAATAAGCTTAAGCTCCTCAAAAAGGTGATTTTCTGAAAAACAAATCCAAGATAACCCAAGTAACTAATTACTCACATGCTTTTAAATTGTGCAATCGTCAACATTCTTAATATTTCGGAGTTGCTTTAATATATGCTTAAATACAAAATGGACACATACAGTTACATTAATGACTGATTTAAAAAGCAAGAATAGAAGTCTTTTCTGGAGAGCAGCTATCTCTATGCTTTAACCCAGTCACATTAGATAGGATCCCAAACCCACTGAACCTGCAGTTAAAGTGGCAAATGCAGCTACAAAGGTTTAATTTTGACATTGTGAGCTTTGCTGGAGGTGTGGAGAGTTGTCTCCCCACTTTAGTGGTAAATATTGACCCGTAAAGACTCTCAGCCTCAGGCATCTCTTCCACCAGCCAGAACGTTCAATTAATAAGGTTGCCCTCATAATTTGCAAGACTGCCTAAGTCCAGCTTTCCTGGCTGCCATTCAGATTTTAAGCATGTTTCCCAGCCTTCTGTTCACCACTTCTGGCTCTCGCTGACCCGCTGCCAAAACGCTCTTTATTTTCTGGTGGCTGGGCAGGCCAGAGGACAGTTTGAGAGACTACCTTCTTCCAAGTTGTGCAGCAAACTGTTCACTGTGTTCCCTGCTCTTGGCTCCTCCCCAAAATTCTGCAGTGAGGGAAAATAAGAGGATACTGGAAGAACTATCATTGCACTAGTGTGAAGCAAGGGTATAGGCACCTTCACCTTTCCTTGTCCACAAACCAACATCTCCATTAAGAGACTGGAACTGAGTCAAAGAAAGCGTCCCAGGTCAACAACACAGACAGCGGCAGATCTAGAAGTGGATATCCCACCTCTCAAAATGGTTAGCCTATGCTGCAATCACTAATTCTCCTTCCAGGAGAGAGGCAGGAAACTCAGAATGAGATGGTCCACATAACCCAGCAGTGTCAAGATCAGTGCAAGTTCTAAAGCAGATCGAAAGCAATGTGGAAACCACCGACAGACACTGAGTTACAAGCAGCAACAGAATCAAAGAACAACAGGATGGTTCTCTCTAAGTCCAAGGCATAGAAACCCACCCACCAACCTTCCTTGACACATAAGAGATGAAACAGCTTTCCTTTGGATTAAGGATTGATATCTTATGTCCCTCTCCATCATGATTCACCTGCTTTTGGAAAGTGCAAAAGAATTTATTAACTTTTTACCAAAATCCCTATATAACTAAACAGGAGAAAGACATATATTTATATGTACAGCTGAGACCTAAGTAAACATCTATGATCACTATTAATTTATTTTTTTCTGCCTATTAATAGATTCAAACCCATCGTAATACTGTATCATAAACATTCTACATATCCAAATAAGTTTTAACTGTATACTTCTGGCCACCAACACTTCATGAAAAATAATTCACAGAAACAAACACCATTTTATTCTTAATTCACTTATAAAAGACATAAATTTATTTTTAAATATTTCTAAGTTATCAGTTATAACTGAAATCACCAGAATATCTTTGAAAACTCACCATTTAATAAATTTTACTCTACGCCCAAAAGGGTGGGGGAAAAAAACCCAGCAAAACAAACCCAACAAACCCCACACTTTGCTATGTACTAGTAGTCTTAAAAATAATACCCACAGTAAGGAAAGAATACTTACTTTGGAATCAAAATAGCATTTTGTGCTTTACACTGAATCTGTTATTCAAATCTTATGGAAATTTGAAGTGACATTTAAGAATAAAATGACACATTAGCTGTGTAGAATTTTACCTGAAAAAAAACCACGGAAATCATGGACTTTCAGTTACTTTCCAGTAACTGAAAACAACTAGGAAAAAATAGACAAAACTAATGAAACCTTATTTGCTACCAAGTGAAGTCTCATATGCTTCCCTATTTATCCTTTTAAAGTTCTCATGTTCCCCAATACACCCTGTGTGAGTCCCGTGCTCCCTCCTCCCCTCCGAGCACCGGTTCACCAAGGCTGGCTGGGACTGGCTCAGAGCTGCCCCCACCCCGAGCCTGACGGTGTGTGACACCCTCACAGCCACACACTGCTGCTCCCCAGAACTACCGGGAGCCGTGCTCCTCTCTCAGCAGCGGCACAAGCTGGCCATCACATCTCACTACTGGCAGAAACCTTTTATGTTTGAGGTCACCATTTTCCTGATAAGTTCAGCTGGATGTAGCTAACAGTTCCAGAAATTGAAGAAAAAAATAAAGTAAGTCCCTTTAACTCTGGAATACTTTAAGTGGTGCTGATTCAAGGTCACCACACAAACCTTTGCTAGACAAGACCTTTTGGAGAAAAAAATAGGCCAAGTGTACAGCACCTCTCAGTCAATGCACAGAATTTTAGGTGGAATGGATGCTTCACAAGTTTCGTACTTGATAGATTTTCATCGATATTTTGCAGTGACAATACCTAGAGAAATTGCTTCATCTGTTAAAAACACTAAAGTCGGGATATGCTTTATCCTTCATCTCCACAGTTACAATGCACCAACAGGGACTTTATGTTCAGTCATTTGTAACACACACAAAACAGCCCCAAAAGAAAAACAAACAAACAACACAGAACAGACAACAGAAAAAACAGAGAAGACAGTTTTCATAGGTCAGGGTTTTCCTCAACACTTTCTAGTTTAAACTGGCACAAGCTTTAAGAGAACTGAAATAGGGTATCAGACATCTCAAGATCCAAGATATAACACAAGCTATAAACAAAAAGCAATACAACACATTTGAAATTTGCACAAACAAATCAAAAACAACACCCAAAAAACCCCTAAGTTTCTATGGCTCCAAGTCAAACTACAGTTTTTAATCCAAAGCTGCTTTTACATGTTCACTGATTCCAACCAAAAACCTAGTTTTTTGCGGGATTTTGCCCCCTAGTCTTTTGAGCATAAATGTATCACAACATTCATCTACTTATTTGATTTGAAAGTATCAAAAATACCATAAACTGTTACTGATTAACTGCATTTACTACTGTTCCCATGACCTCTTTACAGCATTTCAATTAGGTGTATGAAAGGAAAACAAAATCTCAAAACTTTGAAATTCTTTACTCATTTTTTCAGACTTCCTGAGTCTAGATCTGAAAATCATTCATAAAATAAGGTAGAAAAAAACAGTAATTTATAAAAGATAAACCCCAATACATTAGTCAATTAAAATGCAAAGGAATGTGTGATTAGTCTGAAGAGCACACATGCCAAATGTCAGATTAAAAGAGCAGATCATAATATCACAGTTTTAAAACTAAATTGAGATTTGTTTTTGTCTAGGCTGATTTTTAATTAATTTGCAGGTAAAACCATTCAAATAAGTGATAGTGAAAAACTCTTTTGATGTTCCACCTGTTAGTGCAACTGATCTGAGTTTCAAAGGCTGATCTTTCACTGGATAATAACTGAATCCAGCAGTGCAGGCAGATATCATTCTTCAGAATGCAATCTAATAAGCAAGGTCAAAGGGAGGAAGGGACTGAAGAAGTTGTTACTCCTGTTTGGCTACACCTCCAAGGACAACATTTTCAGTTTCTCTGAAAGGTCAGAGTCAATCCAGCATGCATACACTGGTCAGCCAGCCCGACGGGGAGTTGTTATTCAAATCCACCTCTGCACTAAACTTTTACTTGCCCTGAAGTGAAGAACAGTCAAACTTGGAAATTCCCCAGAGTAGCAGCAACACTTAAACTTATTCAAGTCCAGGACCGTTGGTTGGGATGTTAGACTTGAGTCCTCACAGTAAATGACACCATCTCAGCTTACACCTGTTTTGAAAAGCAGTACTTCTGAAAAGGGCGTTTCCTGGAGTCTCTTCCCCTACAACATTTGCAAGTATCAACCACAAAATCTTCTGAAACATCCACTGTGTGGTGAGGGAAGAAACCAATTACTTGCTTCAATTTAACTAAAGATTATCAAGATAATTCTTAATAAACGACAGATGCTTACTGAGATGGTAACAGATGTCATTTATACATCCATACAGAACCCTGCTATTGTATACATGATACTTTAGGGTGAGACAAAAAGTAGCCATAGAAAAGGGTAATTTTAAAGTAAAAATTACTACAGATCAAAATCTGTATAACCAGTACTACCTCTAATGAAAAGCTTTCTTCAGGAAAGAAACTGGTTCACATGCTTTACATTTTACACCTTTCTCTACTGACAGGTTTGTACAGCTACTGCTCTCAGCCCCAGCAAAACCAGAGTATTTTTGAAGAGAAATGCTGAGTAAGTAGTAAGCCTAGGTAATACTTTCCCTTTCCCCTGAGGAGGCTGTAAATTATATGAATGAAAACTGCTTAACTTAGCTAATCGAGGGACTTCTACTATTTTTAAAATATACCTGTTTTTGAATCTGTTACTATACAAGATGCATAACTTTACAGAAGAGCTTCAGACAGGTTCCTCAGCAGATGTCAATGACCCAGACAATGGAATCAGCAGAGTAAACTTACATTCACATCTGCTCACAATCACTTTTCAAATATAAAGCACATACCACCCCAAAACATCCTAAGAAATATTTAGCTGCAGTCTGAACTACTGATACAGCGCTATTTCACAGATCACTTTCTGTGCTGCAGCATGGTCCAAGAATAAGTTTTACTCTAGGAGCCACCAAAATCAGAAAATCAGCTTGGTTTTTTCTTCCTGTCCTCAAGCCTCAGGTACCTCCACTGCACAGCAAAAGCAACACTGATATACTCCACTGAAGTACTGGACAAGTTTTATTAATACACATTTTTCCCCCAAAGCGGGACTGGCTGATTTGCACAGAAACAGTTTGAGGTTTACAAATTACTCACTATTCACCACTGCTACAACTCTTTAATAATTAAGAAAGCTATTTCTACCAGGTAGAAAAGCAGTGGGTGCAAGCCTTACCGCCTAGGCTCCCCAGGAAACATTTTTTGCATAGAAGTTGTATGCATAGTAGCAATCAATGTGCTAAGCAGCCTTCTCCTAGTTTGAAACTTTCAGTTCTATTATTCTATTTATTAACAAAATTGGCTACTTCAAAATTCTTTTTTTTTTTCCTCCTATACTCCTATATGGAATGTTGGATGAGATTTGCTAAAGGCAGTTCATGCTTTGAAACTACACTTCAAAAACCAAGACTTTGGGCAGAAGTAGTTTTAGCCCTATTTCTGTCAAAGTCTCTCAGTGCTCCAAGGGGTTTCCTCTGCCTAATCTCACCAGATGATCCAATTCCATACACAGAATCACACACTGCTTTGGGTTGGAAGGGGCCTTAAAGATCCAAGCCCCCCTGCCCCGGGCATCTTCCACTAGACCAGGTTGCACAGAGGCCCATCCATACATGCAAAATAACATTTAATATTGATGGTGAACCTCAGAGAATGAGAAGAGTTGAGTCATTTTCTGTTGGATACATCTAAAAAAACTGTCACAGAAAAATAATGATTCAGTAAATGACCTTCTCCACTCTACAGCATTAGTGAACCATACTCTAATGAACTTACTGGCACAACATGCCAGCAAAAATACTTGTTTCAGATGAAGCACATTCAGATTCTTCACACTTATAATTATCAACCACAGAAAGAAAACACTCAGTCAACAGAAGAGTTTTTGGCTAAAAAGCACTATTCTCAGCACGGAACTTCATACAGAAAATAGAACTCAAATAAGACACTCAAACATGCAAACACAGTAATGCACGCATTATCTTGTTACAGCAAAGATGTAAAAACTTGTGAATGCCTCTTCCTCAAAACTCTCCTCAGAAAATCACCAAGTTTATATTCTGTGAGGCAAATCACACAGAACATTACATTCACTCAAGATTATATCAAATTTGCTGGCATCAAATCTGTTTACCAAATATAAAGAAATACCAAAACCACCTGTTTCAGAAGTCTAGTCCACGGTTGCATTTTTCCTCACTTATTACACAAGTGCTCTTAAAAGAATATTTCCTTACTGAGAAATAGAACTGTTACACCATTATATTTAATTAACAAAAATAGAAGCCTATCTTAGAAATTGTTTGTACACCTTTAAAATAAATTATTTTGCCCTATTAAAAAAAAAAAAAAACAAAAAAACCCCAAACAAAACAAAACAAAAAAACCCCTCATTTGTGACAATTAAGGACTGTAAAGAATTCCATTAGCACATACGGTCACGTTACAAGAACCAGAAACGTAAACAGCCTGTCTGCAAGGAAAATACCTGTAGCTTTCAGCAGAGCGTAGAGGAATTGTCCAGAAGCAGTTGCAATTTGAGAATTCATAAGCTCAGGGTAGACATGTTTTCTAAAGCTCGGTATGAAAACATAGGTCACAGTGCAAGAAATCTGAATACTTTTGGTATACGATAATGTTGTGATCTACAGCAACTTTCCAAAAAGCAAAGAATAAACAAAAACCAGCAATGAGCTTACACCACTGAGCTACAGCAGTACCTCATGAAAGATGTAAACGCTGTGCTATTCCTAGCCCCCATCTCAACACAGCCAGGGATATTTTTCCAGCTTGACTGGATTTTCCCCCTCCCTAATTGCTAGTTTTAACTAAAGCCTACATAGATTAAGAATCAACCCTAAAAGCAGCACAGCGAGTGTGCAGCAATTACGTGCAGAAAGGCATGTGACATTTTGCATCAAAAGCACACCCCAGAAACGCTAAAATGTAGCTACCCCTTCGAGCAGAGGAACAAAACAACTGCCCGTCTGCTGCTGGTGCCCCGCCAATCCCCAGCACCGCACACACACGTCCCAATTCCTCCTTCACTCCTACGTCGTCTGCGGACGATGACTTGGACTCTCCAAAGCCCGCATTCCGCCCCGCACAGTCCGCAGGTCACCTCTGGGGCTGGAAGAAGGGGCAGGTGAAGCAGAAGGGCGGCGGGGGCAGCGCCGGCAGACGCAGCGCTTGAATGCAATGGAGATTGCAACGCCGAGCGGCCGCTTCCTGCGGCGGCGGCAGCCGGAGCATCCCGGCGGGCACGGGATGGGCACCGCGTCTCCTGAGGCAGGGCTGGCAGACCCTGCGCCCGCAGCTCAGCCCCGCTGCCCATCCCAGCCAGCACCCGCAGCCCCCCGTCCTGCGCCCGCCTCCCCGGTGACCCCGAGTTCGCCGCAGCCTCTCACCGCAGGCACCCTGCGCGCAGATGGTTTTTCCGCACACCTCGCCACGTTTTCCAGGCAGACACGGCCCCCTCTGCTCCCCTCGGGGCTTAACGAGCCGGTTCCAGCGTCTGCGCCCCAGCCTCTCCTTGCCGCCCCCTCCTCCCCTCCCCACAGCGCCCGTCTCCCCCTCACAGCCCGCCCGCCGCTGGCTGCGCCCCTCAGCCTCCTCCGCACCGTCACCGCCGCGGCGCTCACCCGAGGACAGACGAGAACGGACGAGAGCGAAGGGGCCGCCGCGGCCGGTCCCCCGACGAGGCTGTCGCTGTCGCTGTCTCCGTCCCCGCCTCCCGCCGCTCCCGCCGCCCCCTCAGGCACCGAGCGGCCCCCGCCCGACAGGGTGCGGCTTCCACAGCCCGCAAACCCAACAACGGTGCCGCCCATTGGCGGGAGGGCGCGCGCCCGACGAGTAAGCGGCTCTCCCATTGGCGGAGGGGAGCGGGAGGCGAGGGGCGGTGCGGCCGGGCCGCCCCCGGTGGGTCCCGCGGCTCCGGGAGCGCCGGGGGGTCCCTGGGCGGCCGGGAACAGGTTGGGAAGAGCCTTCGGACACGGGGAAAGGAGCTCCTGTGGCGTTGGGTCCCAGCGGAAAGGAGCGGCGCGGCGCCTGGGAAGCTTATCTTAGAGCGGGCCGGGAGATAGGCGCAGGCAGACATCGCTAATCGCCGAGGACGCGCCGCGATAAGGGCCCGTTATCGCGCTGCGGTGGCGGTGTCCGATCGCTGTCAGCTCAGAGCGAGGCCAGGGCGATCCAGGAGGGCAGGACTCAGGCTTGAGAACTGCCTTGGCGAGGGCCAGAGACACCTGTCACAACCGAAGGTGTTTAATCAGCGGAATATCCTCCGGATGTTAGATGCCAGGCTAGCGAGAAGCCGCGCGCTTGATTCGGGAGGTGTGCAGATACGTCGTACAGCTTGTGCATAGCAGCCTGATGAGAGCTTTATAAATCACCTCAGGTCTCTCGAATCCTTCGGAGAGCTGTGTGGCTGGTATAACCCTCGGTTTGTTACAGTCACTGCGAGCAGCAACAGTAAAGTTAACTTCTGTTATCTATTTTCTGTCCATTTTTCTTCTCGTTTCTATGTCGTTTTAATTCTGCTGCTCTACACGTCTGCGTATTGTATAGAATGCTGCCTGCCACGGGACAAATGAAGACTTGGGGTCTGGGGACAAACTCTCATAAACAGTAAACCCATCTCCTCTGCTATTTACAACCCTCATCCCAAAGTTATCCATATGTAGGGAAGACTCCACCGAGTAGAACCTGATGGATTTTAGGTTCCATCCTAAAAACACCTGCTGTGGAATATGGGAGGAATCTAGGGTGCTCCAACCACCTCCACTGAGGAAACCCCCTTTCCTAAAAACTGGCCATAAGAGGTATGCATAAACTTGTCTGTGAATTCAGCCACTAAAACTGGTGGTTCAGGTGTTAAGTGATGACAGAATGATTGTGGCACATTTGACAAGAAGGTCCTACTGGACATAGATCTGCCTAATGAAAACCATTCCACAGCTGGACATGTGTTAGTGTCATTACTAATGATTAGTAAATCATGTCTGAGCGCTTTTTTTTTTTTTTTTTTTTTTTTTTTTTTTTTTTTTTTAAAGAACTGTTGCTGTAAGCCTGACAAATTAACGTCACTTCACCTGCCTGGTGCTGAACCCTGTAAACGCAGTGGATGTGTGTACATACATGGCAGCGTACTCTTGTCCCTGCTCTGCACCTGCAGGCTCCAGCCGCCTGCCCAGTGCAGTGTCTTCTCTTCAATTACTTGTCAAAATACTCCATCTTGGCATCTCTCTCCCTTTCTTTCCCTTTCTCACCAAGGCATTAAACTCGTAGAGCTCTCTCTCTTGTCTGGAAAAGTAAATGGGAGAATGAATCGATGTTAGAACTAACTCAGCGAAAAAATACTGCTTTGTTTCAGGCTTGAAGGCTTTCCTCTCCAGATCAGTATGTGGCTCCAAGACCAGCAGTGGCAGGAAGGATGTGGATTTTGGGGGCAGCAGCAGTGCCCAGGGCTGGGGGAGGGCAGGATCATTTCTTTCTCTGGCAGTGCTGGCTCGAAGTGTTTGTGTAACTGTAGGTTGCAGTGACAAGAGCAGCTTGAGCTGATCAAAGGATGCCTTTTATCAGCTCCTGTTGGCTCTTGTGCTGCTGGTGAGTGCTGTTCCTTTACCTTTCTCTTCTGCTGTCCCACTTTGTGACCTGCCCAAGGGCACAGGTTCCTACTGTCCCCTTCCAGCTTTCCCCTTTCCCCTTGCATTATCTCCCAGAATCATGAAGCCACTGTTTCACCTGGCTAATCTGAAGGAAAGACTGGAAGGGGAGGGCCAGTTTTCTGCTGAATCAACCAACTCCCTCCACAGGCTGAGACTGTGACAGCTGATGTGTGACTGTGTTTATCTTCCCTGTTCAGTTTTCAGCCTGCCCGGGTTCCTGGCCTGCCTCTACCCAGCTGCAGGAAGGGCAGTGCTGGTGCAATGGCAAAGGTGGGCAGAAACTCAAGGGAGGGCTCATAAATACTGACACGCACTACAGCTGTACGCTCTGCTGCAGAAAAAAAGACAATCTCAAAAAGCACTTCTGCATTATTTAAGACATGAAGAACTTGTCTTTGTTAACTCTTACCAGCTGGGTTTGCAGCATTACAGCTGCAACAAAAGTTACAGCGTGAACTACACTGTGTTTTTCAACCTGCAGTATTTGATTCTTTCAAGATTTTGGGCTGCTGGTGAGGGTTCTGGGAAAATGACCAAGACAAGCTTGTTGCCTGTAGGCTTCCACTTGCCATATGCACACTTGCACATGTACTGGAGAATGGTTACTGGCTTTCAAATCATAGTTGTTCTCAGCAGGCTCCAGCAGCAGCAGCACTGGACTCAACTTACATCACAGAGTCTCAAATAAAAGAGTCAACGTGAATGTATTCATTTATGAATTACTTTCATGTGGCTTTACTAGATATCAGAAAAGTAGCACTGTACAATTATTTATATGCACCTGATCTCTTTACCTGGCATTAACATTTCTTGATGCTCAGGTAGCTTCCAGCTACCTGAGAGAAGCACAGCACTATGTTGATGTCCCATGGCTGGCGTT
Organism: Hirundo rustica; assembly: GCF_015227805.2. Taxonomy (NCBI): domain Eukaryota; kingdom Metazoa; phylum Chordata; class Aves; order Passeriformes; family Hirundinidae; genus Hirundo; species Hirundo rustica. The sequence continues at coordinate 8,535,201 of NC_053454.1, read as the reverse complement.
AGGACATTTATCTTTTCCTTTATATGGGTGCACTTATTCCACATAAGCAGTTCCAGGTCAGTTTTCTCACCTGTAGACTGGGACTGATAGTAAGGTAGCAGTAAGGTAGATCTTTCCCTCTTGACCTGCTAGAGCTGTTCTGTCCTGACAGTCTGTTGACTGGGCAAGACTTGTTCACCTGCTGTCATCATTTGTCTTCATCTCACACAGACCTACTCCATTTCCCAGAAAAAGTTCTGGATCCTCCAAATAAAACAATGCCAGTATGTGAATTGTCTGTTGCTTTTCCCACGGGCCTTCAAAAGGAGAGTCACAGCAGCAAAACTTCTTTATGCCAGCAAAGTAAAAGCCAGTCCCTGGCCAGTCCTACCAGAGTTGGGGTATTGGGAGGGTGTGTGGGGATAAATACCCCAAGAACAGCGCCCTGAGTGCTGTCTGTCTCACTGGACTCTGCTGGAAGTGGGACAAAGGAGCTTACACACATGTAGTATTACTATTGAAAAGCTCATGAGGGATTTGTCTTTGAAATGATTAAATTTAAATGCCTTTTTCAAAGTTACGTAATGGGTTATCTGAATTTCAGCTGTACGTAACACCAGTAATAATGTCTCATGGTTTATTTGTAGTATTACTAAAGCTGGTCATTGTATGTAAGGTTATGTCTGCAGTACATGAATTCTTACTCTTCAGAGGGAGCTCTTTTTTGAATTGTATTTATGCAAGGAAGGAGAACATTCCCAATGGACTAAAAATAGCATGTAGAAACAATTTTAATGTAGGTTCAATGGAAAGATTATATGGAGTAAAAAAGTGTATTCTGGTCTACTTTCATCTCTCTCCACAACCAAACAAAAACACATCTGAGGTTTGTTTGAGCTGGAAAAAATAAAAATTAAGAGAACCGAAACACCAGGTGGGTGAAAGGGCAGAGCAGCTGGAACAGGCTAATAGTAAATGTTGCCAAATTTTATACAATCTTAATCTGAGAGGCCACTTCGGCTTTAAGTTTGGTAAATATTGACTTTATGCTCAGGGGACATAGGGAAATTTTTATACATGACTGAGATGAAATGTAAATGGAGCTACATGGTTCAAGCTGGTTAACAGCAGTTGAACAGAACCAAAGGTGCAATTGTTGCTTTACACCAAGAACTCCAGCAACCAACATTCTCTTTTAATGTTACAATATTCTTTATGAAGCTTAGGGCTTGTTTTTCTAAAATGCTTTTCCAAGTAAAACCAAGTAATTTAATTGCAATATTTGTGACTTCCTGAGTATCATCTGCCTTCTAGTTGTCTGTTCTCTGCTGGTTGCTTCTATATGATTCCAGTGTGATTAGGGTAGCTGAAATAGTTTTTAGCTGCTCTGCAATGACACCTTTGTCCTTATTAGTAGGAAAAAAGTCACTAAAAGAAGTTATAATTTTTGAACTAACTTTAGAACAATAAGCAGACTCAAGGGTAAAACAGAGAAAGGAAAAATATATCAGGGCAAGTTCAAACTAATGAGGAAGGCTGAGGAGCATAACAAAAATATTTTAATGTAGTTACTATTTTAATTACTATATACAGGAGAAAGTTAATTAATCTTGAGAGAAGCTTTGTAATATTAGAATATCAAATTTTTAATTCCCTAAAGTCACATTTAATTTTTAAATGGCACATTTTCAGCAATAGTCCCATGGTTAGGGTGCGGCTGTCATTTTCTTGGAAAAATAAATCAGCATGACTGTTAGCACAGTGCAAATTAAGGTAAATTAAAGCACAACATAATCAATGAAGCCTAAACCAGACAGTTTGTGAAGCCACAGCTGGAGCACCTTCTCATATTGGCCCTGTAATAAAACCCTTTAATAACTTTCCATGGGACAGAGTCCCCTGTTTTCTGTGCTGCTCTGGTGGCCTTTTCACATCACTGGCCTCCAGTACAGGTACAAAACTCCAGCCATGCAAAAGGCTGTCCAGGCCAGAATTTCAGTGCACAGCAGCCAGTCCAAGCTGTGCTGGGATAGTACCCAGCAGGGGCGTGTATGGGGTTGTTAAAAGGCAGAGAAGATGGTAACTCAAAGAAGAGTCAAATTTTTTTCCCTTTTTTTAATATATCCAGTTACCTAATCCTACAAATGGTTTTTATCACTGTCATTTCTGTGCAAACCAACTCCAGGAGTGATATGTGTGAGTAAAATGACTTTAAAAATGATTCTCTGATATCTCCAAGATTACATGCCTCTCAGGACCATGTCACCAGCCTGAGAGGTTGAATTACCCACTTCCTGGGAACTAGATACTGCAAGGAGGAAGGTACAAGTGAGGGATCATAATGACCATCTTGTAATTAAGATACAGGAATGGGAGCCCAGAAGGAATAGAGTTGGAGGAGGCTTTGCTACAAGGCTTGCTCCATACCTGAACGTAATCACTTCAGCCCATCCAGTTTTAAAGTGAGCTCAAATGCTCTCTGTCTAGAAGTTCTAGTGGTGTTTGGTATTTGATATTTTGGTACTTTGAGTATAGTAAAAGGACTATAAGCTCTACCACTTAGGGGTCTGTAATTATGGGCATCTCAAGCACTCCCATTATTAGGGAAAAACCCTCTTCTTGACTTCAAGGAGGTATTTAATAAGATGGAAACTATTGCAACATCATGCAATTTGCTTGCTGCTAGCTGAAGTATCTAATGTTCAGAACAGCTGCCTAATGCTTCACAGTGTGGATAAATTTAAGTGGTGCTCAGATGTCCATTATGTAAATTCTACCTCAAAGTATATTTTAAAAATAAACTAAATACAGAAAGATTAATTTATCTCTTTGCTCTCTAGTTTAGAAGACATTCAGACGAGCAGATTTGCTAAACAATATTGCTACTACTTGAGACAGATGAGCTGAAAGAGTCTTAAGTTTCAAAGACCCAGCCTATTAAGTTTCCACTTGAAGTTAGCTTTGATCTCTAGCTTCTATCTGAAGTCACTTAAGATTGATTTGTCCCAAATGACTTCCACACACATGCTCAGCTGCTGGATTCCTGTTGTGTAGAACGTACTGACCAGCAGATGTCCCCAAATTCTTCATAATCACACTTGCAGCTTCAAAATCTTCAGCACCCTTTTGCGTGTTCCAAAAGATGAAGCCACTTGAGACCACAAATACTCTTGCTACTTATTCACATTCTTGTGAAAACTGAAGTTCTGAGGTGAAAAATGCTTGTCTGCTAACACAAAGTACCTTTATTGTCCTAGAAAAATTTTCTGGATATCAGTTCACTTTTTATGACATATGCTGCCATTGATTGTCCCTTGTTTTGTTTTCAAAAGCACTCTATTTTTTTTTTTTTTCCCCTAGAACAGCAATCCCCATCCAAATATGACCTGTAATGCTTTTATCTGGAGGTCAGTCACAAGAAGCAAGATTTCTTTCAAAGTATCAATGATTTTGACTTGGATATTACAAAACTCATGAACTACATTCTTTATGCACATCAACTGCTGCTTTTACAATTCCCCACAAACTCTTTTAAAGCTAGGGAGCTTGTAGTAGGGTGTGGATGCAAAGGCTGCTTTGTAGTGAAGGAATGAGGAGAGGCAGATTAGTGAGAAATGCAGGAGACATACTGAGCCATGTGTTCTAGCCGTGTCTTTCCTCCCTACAAACACCAGAAACTCACTGGTCTTGTTATAAAACAGACTAGACTAGTATATAGAAGCAAGAGGAAGAAAGAGTGTAAATGATGGTAGATTTGCTGAGAACATGAAGATTTGCTTCTTAGGGGCACTGAAAATTCATTCATCTAACTCCACTATTAGAAGAACACAGCTACAAACAAAAGCATTAGAACACACCCCCATGAAATTAAAGACAACTGCACAAAATGAGATGGACTGGCATTAAAAGTTTATCCATTTCAGAAATCTATACATTTAGATACAAAAGGCAATTAACACAAAAATTTACATATTTGCAACTCTTGTATTACACAGGTAAAAAGCATGTTATGGCCTAAATGGATGTTTACAATTTAAAAAAAATCTTCTGAGTGTAAGGTTGAGAAAAGAATCAAATATCTGAATAGGGCCCCAAAGAGAACATACTATAGATATGATTGTCATGATACAATGAAGTCAATTATTCCCAGACAGAGAAAGTCTTACTTTGTAGACAGGTGTGAATACAGCAAGAAACTTGAACTTACTCTGATATACATATAACTATCTGCCAAAAAAGTTTTTAAAATACTGTCTACCCTGAGCCTTATTTAGAGAGGGTCATGCCAGGGTAGTGCACTATAGGGATACTAATTTCAAATAAGAGGAATTAGACCCAAAATATCCAACATTCAACAGAATTTGAATTTTAAGTACTTGAATTTTAAGCCCTGTTACAGTGGGAACTGTATGTAAGTCTGACACTGTATGTCTGTGTCTCTTGGAAAAGATGGAGGCAGAGTTTCCTGCCTCAATTCCTGTGTATGATCCTCTTATTCCATCTGAGCAAGGAAAATTCCCTAGGGACTAAATCCTGGTTTACTGTTTTCATTAAAAGTAAATTCTTCTTCTGTAATGGCTTTGTTATGATTTCAAAGTTGGGACCATCTAATGGCAACAAGATTAAAATGGGCATGTATAAACTTTGAAAAGGTAACAGAAAAAAAAGAAAACGTTGATTGATACAGATTCAGACTGATAAAACCTAGTTACAGTCTGTTTCAGGAGTGGCAGTATTTTTTTTTTTTTACTATTATTACAAACTCTGTAAACATTATTAGAGTATGACACCATTATGACAGTATTTTTGGATCAACAGAAATATTTAAAATATTATTAAAATAAATGTGTTTTCCAAGAATAATTTTGGCAAAAACATCGAGCCCTTGGATTTAGGATACCTGTCCCCAAAATATTAGGGAACAAATGGTAAAAGCACCCTGGTAATGTCTATCATTGCTAGTATGTTAAAAACAGATTTTGTTTTGCATGCAACTACAAATTGAGTAGAAATTCTAATGATGGAAAAAATTGTGGTAGGAGACTAGGGTAGTGCGTTTTGCCCTAGAACAGAAAAGAATTCAATGGGCAGACAACCTGTTCCTAAGAGACTGACCACAAGGATTTATGGAGCAATAGTAGCATTACAATCATGGTCTCAGGTCGTTTTTTGTGCTTTGTTTAAAGAACCTTTGACTATGGCAGCATGAGATAAAACTGCTACTCGGGATTTGGAACATTCCAATTACTCCCTTCCTTTCCCCTAAAAACTCAAGTAACCCTTTCTCTTTTCTCATACCCTTTAAAAAAACCAGTGGGACAAACCCTTCCAGTTCAGAACTAGGTAAAGGGGCTCCCATGAAAGGCAAATCAATATTGTTCCAAACTTATCTGAAGTGCATGTCATTAAGCAGTATGTGGGATGCCACACCCATATCAGCCAGATAGTACCTGATAGTGATTACTGTACTCAGAAGGTACAAGGATGTAAGAGGTGGCTTTAAAAAAAAGCCTCATTTCCTGATCATATTTACCTAGAGTAAATCAAATAATTAGCACAGAAATCTTCATTATGTACACATCAACTATACAAGTAATACAAAATATCTCAGTTGAGCACCAATGCTGACTTCAGGAGTAGTACCTCCAAGTCAGAGTGTTAGTATTCCCTGTCACAAATAAATTCTGACATACTTTCAGAAGTATCCATTTTCCAGATCAGATGTATTCAGATCACCTCTTTTTTTCATGTTCATCTTCAACATTCCAAGATTAGTAATAGCAGCAGTTTTATGAAAGGTGTGTGTATCCTGGACAGCTTTCACAGCATAATCAGTTCAGATCTTTGTAAAAGAAAAGACCATAAAATCCGCTGATCTGGACTTTAAGGTTTTACCAGAAGTTCATTAAATGGAATTTATACAACAATTCATGTGAGAATAAATGGTGGAAACAGACTCAGTTTGTGTGTGCAAACAGCAGGATGTCCAAGAGGGGCAGGAGTCCTGTCCTCAGGGGCAGCAGGGTGTCAGTGAACCATGGCTGTCTTGTCACCTTGGCTTAGAGTAACCATAAGGACACCTGAGAATCAGGCTGTCATGACTGGGTAAGACATGAGTGCTGTAGTATTCCACCAAACTTCCCATGTTCAGAAACATGATGTCCGAATCCAGGTAAAACTTGCCATCCTATTGTAGAACAAAAGCATATGTAACTATTGACAGTGAAGAAAAAAGGGCCAGAACATCATCATCAGAAGTTCTTTCAAATACACTATTCCTTTGCAAACTAGTCAGTCACACAAATAAGTCCAAATTAAAATAAACTTGGGAATTTACTGGGATTTGACTGGAACTGAAATTTATGATGATACATGATAGCAAATAGAAAGCCCATATCTGAGTATTGAAATTATTATCCTAGACCAGATATCTGTAAATCAGCTGATTTTTACTGTCAGAGGTGGGAACGAGTTTAGGCTTGAACTTGTTAGTGCTGATATTTACCTATATGCACACCCATTTTATACACACAGACATATATAATCTAAAGATGCATACATAGTGCAGCTACTGACCTTTTCAAAGATTCTGTAGTTTCTCACTTTTCCTGCAGGTTCATCCCATACAACCAATACCTTGAAGAAGAAAAATGCAATGTATTCAGTCTATGATACCAAACTCTTCTAAGTCAAGGTATTATTAAGGAATTAATTAAAATTCAGCCTAATTTTTTTTCCAATCACTGACATTACGATAGTGATTCTCTCATATTTTCTTGCTTTAAGAAAAGACCACACCTAAATTGTTAAGTATTTTGATGTATATAAAATGCAGTATGCCTCAATCAAGAAGCTTTTTGGGGGTTAGACTCAGCAACTGCAATTTACCTTTCCAGGCTTAGTAGATGAGTTCCTAATACAGTACAATCCATTTTGTGGCTGTCCTTGTGGGCTATTAGCTTTAAATATCCTAAAAAGAATAAACAAAGACATATATTACTATTATTAATGTGCATGACAAATTATTAGCACTTAGATAAATCAAATAGCTACAGTCTTAAAACTCCCATTAGAAATATCTGGTTTAGATGTAATAATTCATAGTAGATCATAGCTGAAAGTCACTGCTCTAGCACCTGAACCAGCAGTGCAGCACAGATCATCTGCATCCAGCATCCTGGCAAAACAACCTCCTCCAGATGGAGCCAAATCACATTGCATTCTCATCTGCCAATTGATCTATGAGCACTGAACTAACGTCTCTAGAAAGTGATCTGCATATTATACATTTTAGTGCATGCTGTCAACACAGGTTATCAAAAATGATCTCTGGACTATGGTTCAGTGCAGGTTTTTGCAGGATTTCTAAGGAACTATTTTAAAATCAAATTTTACCTTTCAACTTCAAAGGATTCAGTGGTATTAAGAAATACTGAAGCAGGCAGCCCAACCTGTAAAAAAATATAAAGAAAATAAATCACTTAAGTCAACAAAACCTCAAAACCCTAGCAACTTGTTATGCAAATAAGCTACAGCCATCATCATAAATTATTAATGGTGATTTAATCTTTATGCTTCTTTCTCCTTCATATCTAATCTTAAACTCCATAACTTATCAAGGCATTCACTAAAGCTCAAAAAGAAATGAAAAAAAAAAATTTACACAGCACTGTTTTCAGAAAGTTACTCTTCTCCTGAAATAATGCAACATTCCCAGAGGTATACATAAGCAAGGAAAAAGATATTCCTTTAGAATGGATCATCCGCTTGGATCTTACTTTTTCATAATCATCATCAGAATCATCATCAGGTTGGCTTGGCTTGGCTGGTAGTGCTGGTTTTTCAAATGAAAAACTTCTAAAACTCTGTCCATCTGGTGGTGATCTCCTGGAAGAAACAGAATGAAAACTGAAGGGTATCTCATCAGGAAAGCAGAATAAACATACAAAAAACACGGAAGAAATAGTAAAACTAGAACTGTAGTTTCAGTTTAGCCCCTAAATCATGGAATCCTAGAATGGTTTAGGGTGGAAGGGACCTTAAAGACCATCTCATTCCAACCCTCCTGCCGGGACAGGGATACCTTTCACTAGACCAGGTTGCTTGGAGCTCCGTCCAATGTGGCTCTTCCAGGGATGGGGCATCCACAGTCTGTGTAGCAATCTGTGCCGGTCCCTCACCACTCTCCCAGTAAATAATTTATTCCCAATATCTAATTGGGAATCTAACCTACACCTCCCCTCTTTCAGCTTAAAGCCATTCCCCTTGTCCTATCACTCCATGCCCATGTCAAAAGTCCCTCTCCAGCTCTTTTGTATCTCTTTCAGGTACTGGAAGGTGTTTTAAGGGTCTCCCTGAAGCCTTCTTTTTTCCAGGCTGAACAATCCCAACGTGGTCAGCCCCTCCATAGGAGAGATGCTCCAACCCTTGGGTCAACTCACAGTGGCCTCCTCTGAACCAGTTTCAAGAAGGCAACATCTTTCTTGTTTTGGGGGCCCCAGAGCTGGATTAATTTAGATAATCACAGATTAATTTGGGTAAGGAGAGAACCTCTAGACATCATGTAGTCCAAGCTCAAGCACAAAACAGGTCCAACCAGATCAGATAGATTCACCGCAGATTTTCAAATAACAGGCCAAAAAAGCACAACACAGAGAGGGATGGTGCAGGGAAGAGACACAGATGCTGGCATGAATCTGAGTATGTCTAAACTTGTTAACTAATAAGTGATTGAAAAACAATAGTGCATTGTATTTTTATACTTACTGTAACTGGGGACATAAAGATTTCTCTGTTCTAGGCTTGACTGCAGGGGGCTGGTGGCTTGGCACAGGTGGCTTTGGGAGCACTGGTGGCACAAACAGTCCAGGTTTACCATGTTCCCTTGGCACTTTGGGCTCTGCTAGCTTTTCAGCAAGCTGTGACAACTTGGGTTTATTGGCTGGCAGAGGAGGAGGAGTCCACGGGCAAAGGTTTAAGCTTTTTAACTTCTCGCATGCTTCTGGAGGAGCAAGGCCTTGGGCCGGAGGCAGAGGCTCCGGAGGCAGCGGGTGAGACTCTTTGCCCCCTGCAGGCTTTTTGAACACAGGTAAAGGGGGCACAGGGGGTGGCTCCAGTTTGATTTCAGGTAAGCTTCTCTTTGGAGGTGGCGGTGGAACCGGTGCCGTTGGTTTGCCAGCATAGGAGTTCGCCCTCACGTCTGAGTAGGGAGATTTCCTGACGTGAGGAACGGGCGGAGGCGGGTACGCAGGGGGCAGGACCATATCTACAGGGAGAAAACCAGAAAACTGACACACTGAGGGGGAATGAAGTATGTCATCCAGAGAGACTTTTCAAATCAATTTTCTGTGTGATCTACGGTATTTCACTGGCATCGGGGCTGACAGTACTCAACGTGCTGGATGAGCATTTAACTTTCAGCACAATGCTGACAGTCATAGGTAACAAACTCCTGATATTTTTCTTCAGGCATGGCTTATGATGACTTAGCAAAGATTTTTCACTTCATAGTCTATTTTTTCCTTAAAAGCATTACTGCTGCTCCAGACTGATGACCAGATACAGGTCATCCCAGGCAGGAGGCTTGCAAGAAAACACACCCCTAAAGGCATGTGATGCTTTCTGTAAATGGTTACTGCTGTTATTACAAACTTCTGACCCCAAATACCTCTCAAGATTAGATACCTCTGCATTACTTCAGTTATTTTGCCAGTTGCAATAGTAATGACCAATACAAAATAATAACCAGGCATTCCACATGAATATTGCCTTTGCTGGGGGCCTTTTGTGAGGGGAATCAAAGAAATCACATACCATCTTTCACTATGTCAGAAGTATCCGGCTGCAAATAAGACTCATCCTCTTCCTCCTGGTCATAATCTGCAGATAAAAATCAGTGTGTCAGACTCTGATAAATACTCTTGGAACTTAAGAAACCTAAGAAAGAGTATCAAGAACTTAGGGCTCTTTAAAAAAAGATTTTTCAGATATTTTTTTCTAAAGAGGTGAAAAAAATTAATCTTTTTGATCCGCCTCTCTGCTATCCAGATGTTTCCTTAAGTTTTTATGTCAATTTTAAAAGCCATCACTTAAACAGAGGCAGATGAAGTAGGCTACATATTCAATTTTTTTTTTTCAACTTACAAGTTAAAAGAATTATTTTTTGGTGACGCTTTCTAGTGTTCAAGCCTTCCTGAGAGAAAAATCGAATCAGTTGCAGAGACACAACTATAAGGAGGCATTGACATAAGCACTTGGAAAAAACATAACCCCCAAAATGTAACCCTACCACAAAAAAATTTATGATTTTGCAATATGGAAGATTAAGCAAGCTTAGTGATCTACAAAACAACTTCAATTCTTTTGCCTTGCTCTGGCAACAACAACAAAGCACCACTGCAAATGGCTTAGGTGGTTTCAATGTTGCCTTTAACTGTAAATCAGAATAACCAAGCCACAAAAAACACGTTACTTCTAGGCAGCAATTTCTCATCATTGATTATAAGAGGAGCCTGAAGGACAATATGCAGAGGAATGCCCTAAAAAAAAGGTAAGACTATCTGATAAAAATCAGTTATTCTCATTTTCCTAATTTAAACTCCTGCCAGGCCTCTTATCATCATTCATCTTGCATACAACCCTCCCCTCCCATAAAATCAGGACTAAACTCCAGCGCCACGAGAAATGCTGGTGAGTCTGCTCTCTGCTTGCAGCAATGGAACCGGATTTCCTAACAAGACCCATTGCTGCCTTCTTGTCCTACTCAGGAAGAATAGTCAGGGATTTCCTTTCAGGAAATGAGAGTACTTGCTCCCATCAACATCGCCCTTAGAAATCTGAAAGGGCAGATGGGAAAGGCCTAGAAAAGGATCTCTGCTGAACCTCAGGGCAAGGTTTCTCATGTTGGTTTTCACAAACATATTTCTTGACTAGGAACTCAGTTGCTGAAATATGCTGTGAATGCCTACCTGACAGGCTTTCTATCATGTCCTCTCTTTTATTTAACCTCCTCAAAGGTTAAAGGCTAAACTAAATTCTTTAGTTTATTTGTACCAACAGTTAATGGCACAGAATACCTGCTGCTGACTTCAAACTACGACAGAGATACACCTAGTAAAAACACGAGTTACTAACTGGATCAATTACTTAACTGGAAATTACAAATTAAATTTACAAATTGGAAATTCACTTAAGCTACAGGAATAATTCCTGCATAATTCAGAAGAAATAAACAAGCACAACAAAGAAGCCTTATTTATCAGTGTCTAAATTTGTCACCTTCATTATCTGCTGAATGATGGGAATACTTGATGTCAATGGGACGTTCTACTGAGCCATAGAAACTGTCTGCATCAGAACCAGAGTCACTGCAAAAGAAAAGACAGAGTTACTTCTGTTTAGCAGGACTGCAGCACTGGAAAGGAATGCTGGAAAAGCAGAAGCAATCTGTTCCTACTTCCCAATTAACAGTCAGAGATGTTGCTGCTGTATTTTAAAAGATTTCATTTCTTTTACACAAAGCTGACATTCAAAATGCTCTTTGCTTAAAGATTTGGGGGTTTCTTCATATTCTTTAAATTATAAATTGGGAAGGGCTTTTCTTCTTGGGTCTTACTGCATCTGTTCTTATTTAACAGGAATTTACTTGTAGGTGCAAAAACCTAAAACACCACTGTAAAGAGCTAGTGCAAAAGGGATTAAAAAAACCAACAAGGAATAAGGGTTTATACCTGAATTCAGTTATTGTTTCTTTCTTCTCATGGTAGTGATCAATTTCCCTTCTCAAGGATAGCATCCAATTCTAAACAAAAATAAAAATTCAACACATAAATCTTTAAATCATTAAATGCAGATGTATCTTGTCCTCTGTAAGAGCAGAGTAACTGTTCAGGGAACATACATTGAAATAGTATTTATCTATGACTTTTTATTGAAAAGACTCAGCAGTCAAATGTTTTGACTATCTAAAATGCTGTAGGAACATCCTGAAGTATTAAATTTTCAGTTGGCAAATTTCAGGCTGTTATTCCTAAAGCCAGACATATCTTCAGAGTATGTTTATGGGTGAGAGATTTCACTGAACAGTTTTCAGAATTCATCAAAGGCTTAACTTATCATTACCTTTTCCTTGGTGAAAAATAAATCCAAAATATTTATGAAATATGGAGAAACCCATGTCATCTAGTATGCCACAGCCATTCCCTAATTACGAGTTGAATTAACACTAACTTAAAAGTTAAAACTTCCAACGTAATTTTCAGAGGAGCCCAAAGAACCAGATATACAAATGTCAGTGACAGCTGCATTTCCAGTTCATTTAGATTTTAGGGAAGTCCAAGATTCGCTTTTTGCTTCAAGGAAAATTCTAGTGCAAAAGAAGAAAGTTACCTTTCTTTCATCTTCAGAAGAAGCTGAAAAAAACCACGTCCTGTGCTTCTTGCTTATGTGAACTAACTTGAAAGGAAACACATTGCTTGATGTTGTCTCCTCAGCTGCCCGCATAACCCTGAGAAACAGAAGAACCAATACAGAAACTCCTTATTCTCTAGTTACTGCTGCTATGAAAGTCATAAAGACTGACAGAAAGCAGTTTTACTGGCCAGTTTGGCCTTATCAAAAATAATCCCCAAAGCCAGAAAACCATCACAGAAATCCCCATATGTGCATTTGCAGTACTCCACCGTTATTGTGGTAGAAGAGAAAATGCAAAAGGAAGAGCACTTATTGATCCACTAGCCAGACTTTTATAAGCAGCTGCTTTGACCTGTTCAAGAGTTAATGAATCACATTAGTTGATAAGCATCACACACTGCAAGAGGTACTCAGGGTCCTTGTGGCCCTTATTCAAGAAGTCACTATTTCAGAGGAGAAATCAAAACATTTCCCATGAAAACAAGGAAAAACTAATAATAAAGGCAAACTTCATTTTTACATGTTTCCCTTATAAACACCTTCTTGCACTTTTTTTATTATTTTAAAACAAGCATAACTTAACTGCTTCTTTTTTGTGTGTGTAAGGAATTTCCTCAGTTTGGACTCCTAGGTGGGAAAAAAACTTTAAAACCCCTTATGCAACTACTCACTCTAACAATTCTTTCAGTTCTTCCAAATTATTTTTTCAACAATGTTTATTTGTGCCTTATATTAATCAAGACCTGGTCCCTATTCCAACCAAGGACATTACAAGGCTGCTAGAATGAAGATGCATAAAAAGGAATGAACGGTCTCTAGCATTTACAGATTCCATGGTATTGTTCACATTCATGTGGATAGCAGAAGCTGGTGTCATGACAAAATTACAGTGTGGCTTTCTTCTGCAAGTTAATCTTGAATTTTTAACTAGCTACAATATTTACAAGTGCATTCCTTAAAAATATGCCATTGTCATGCTCTGTTAGACAATCTCTCATAATTTAAGAAAAGCAAATTCCTTATTCCACAAGTCTGAGAACATTATACAGTACAAGATGTACAAATACAATAAAATTGCAGTGATTAGGATCAATACCTAACCAAAATATCACTATATTTCTCTACATGCCATCTTTCTCATTAAACCTTTCTTAGCATCAATTTCAACAGCAATTCTCGAAAGTTAGTTTGGACTTGTATTAGTAGGCCTTGTACTCATGCTGCATTCTCATTCTGACAGTACTGGCAGCTAACTTGAAATCTACATATTTCTGTCTTCAACTTGCAAAGTAAATATTAAGATTAAAACGTGTAGTGAAATGAGTCAGATACTTTGCACATGCATTCTCTTATTTAGTGATATGGTTTCGACTACAGTTGCTGAACCAGTAACGCCATAAATTTTCTCTTTCTGGTCACTACCCAACAAAGATGGTTTTGTCTGAAAGAATCCACATCTATCTGCACATGCAGTCTGCATTAATCAGTAACAGGAGTAAGGCCATTGCAATTCAAACAGCTTTACTGGTTAAATTACAGAAGAGGAAGGCTATCCACTCACCAAGCACAGGAAATGTCATATATACAATTTGAAAGGAATAAATTTCTTGGAATCTGAGATCAATGTTTAACCCAAAAAACAGATGTTGCTGTATTTACCTTCATTAGAAATGAAACCCATAGCCCCTAGCATTAAGTTAAAGGAGCTTGGGTGTTAAACAACTTGTTTGGCACCTACCTGTTGTAACCTTTCAAAGAAAAGGCACCCTGGGGAGATGCAGATGTGCTGCTCTTAAAATAGTAGATACATCCCTCGTGGATAATCACAAATCTCAGTGGCCCTGAAAAGATAAAGAGTGAGCAAAATATCCAAGAGCAGCAGAACAACTAGAACCTCTCGGCATGTGTAGAATTACTGTTTAAGATTTTAGTAATCATATGAATCACTGTAAATGAACACAAACTAGTTAAGTGACAGCTTGTTGATTATCAGTCACACAGGGAAGCTGTCCATTTGCAGAGTTTCAGGACTAAGCGTAATATCTGATTCCCTCATTGAGAGGCAGCTGATCTGAGAACTTCAAAAGAAGCCTCAGAAGCCTGACCTCCACCTGTGCTCCTTTATTAGTGGAATAAGCAATGGCAGGAAGACAGCCACAGGATACAAATAAATATTTACATCCACCCCAAAACCATTATCTCCCTTTCTTCTTTCACCTCAAGTACATGATCCTGCCAATAAAATTATATCCTGTTTTCTTTTTTTGAAAGAGGCCAAGACTCCTTCCTTTATCAAAGGCAGTAATATTTGTCTTTAACTATATTAAGTACAGTTTCAGTATAAACAGGGATACCAAATGAATAGCATATAAATAAACCCAAAACCTGAACTTTTCCCCATGTACATAGACTCTGATTTCAGAAGAAATTACTGTTATTAAGTACAGCCCAATGTTGGCAGTGAGAAAATTTCCATTTCACAACAGCAGTAGGAGATGGGGATATTTTTTCCAGTACAAAATAACCAACTGGAAAAAAACCCCCTGAATATTAATTTCTTTCAGAAAAGAGTATTTGAAATCGATACATATCCTGGGAATCTGTTTGTCTTGAAAATCTTACTTGTGAAGGACATTACAGAAGAACTAAACAAGCAAAATAAAATCAACAAAAACGTTTATTATCTAAGATTCACAGTTGCAAAACAATTAAAGGAAAGTCATTCAATACGAGTCTTTCATACATATACTCCAGTAAACTTGTATTCCAATACAAAGTAGAAAAACAGCTTCAACAGTCTGCTAACACGAAATCTGTTAAGGGCCCCAGAGGCAAGCATTTAAAACATTTAATTTAGTTAATACCTCATTCAACTTACACTTCAGGATCTGCAGCTGGGTGCCTCCCTTTTTATGAAGATACCCTGACTTGGTGACTCCTCCAGGCATTGTCAGAAGGTTTTGTGCTCCAATTGCCTTCATTGGGACTGGCCAGACCTGCTCCTGCGAGGCCATCGCTCTGCAATTTCAAATAATGAAAAACAGTTTAAAACTCAGATTTTACTTTAAGGAATGAGTACTGAGAAGCAAAGCTTGTTTCCTTAAACAAGCTTTCCAAACAACTAATGTTGTTCAGCACTCAAGAATGTAACACAGACAGGGTGTTCAAAGATTCCAGGAACTTTGTAATGCATAAAAAAACGTGGTGCAAAAAGCCCCGATTTATTTTTATACAGCTCTCAAAAATGATTGACAGTTGTTGAAACAAAGGAAAAGTGCTTAATAAATGTTACTTAAGTATTTATGTTTTAAAAATGTACTCCAATGTACTCCAGATAACACTGTAAGATTTAATCAGGCCGGTGACTGCAAAGAAACTCGGTTTGTTCTCCCAAATGCTACATGGCACATATATACGGACAATGTCATTTTCTCTACCATGAGGCAATCAAGTCAAGGTTTGGTAACTGCAGCATCCAATACTACTTACTCCTGGTATTTACATGTTTTACTCTTTAACTCTTAATTCTTAACTTAAAGAATTAGTTTATAATCTTATACTGGATGTTACATGTGAGAGCATCCTGTGCAAATGAAATTCCTCTCAGGTTTCTGCAGGCTTCCATTTAATTTACACATCAATTATTTTTTTATGTAATGCCCCACACCAAAAGTCTCCGCAGTTACCACTCTTTCTGCTGTCATCTTAAACCAAAAAGATTAGTTTCTGAAGTAGTAACTTGAATTCTGATATATCATTATGAGCCCTTTCTTTCTTCAACTGCTAACAGGACTGGGCGAAAGGTCCTAGAGTGTCATGGACAAATGAAATCACGTGGGGAGAAAATGGGAATTTTGACCTAGACATAAAAAGGTCTGTTATCATCAGGTGTAGGGCTAGAGCCCTTTGCTGGTAAAAGGCAAACTAATGAAGTTCCAGTTAATTAATTTCTGATAAAGGAATGAGGGTTTAGAACTGATAAGCTTTCAATGCAGGACTGAAATTTAATGGAGCTTGTTCATTTCTCCTTCACCCAAAAGGGACAGTAAGGGAGGTAAATTGTGAGGCTCAGCACAGAATCCAAGAGCCTCAGCACAACACCCAAGCATTTGCCTCTCCAACCTAAAACGGCTTTTCCCATTCTGGAAAGAATAAGGAAGCATTTCAGATTTGTTGAGGTGCAACAGCAAAGTACATATCCATTGTATGGGTTAGGAAAAACAGAAATGCAAGTCACTGGATCAGTTTAGGATTTAGATCTAACTGCTTGCTGTTTGCTGATGAAGCATGTGTGGGAAAGGATAGAAATTCCTAGCAATTTCTACCAGGAGAGCTTAAACTAAATTAAATTCTCTAGGCCGCTTAGAGGACTTAATCATAAAAATTAGGGTTTGGCTCCCAGTGTTATGAAGTGGGCACAGCCAGAGAAGATAGCACCCAAGGCCCTAAAAAGGCTCTCATAGCAGATGCGTCAAGACACCAAGGTATCCCAATTTTCCACCAGGACCTCCCTGCTCACCAAAATGTAAGTTGCTTTTGCTCTACTATATCCTTGCTTTTGTTCAGCTATATCCTTCCTTCTGCTGTTTCCTCCCTGTTCTTATTAAATGACTGAGATCTTTCCAAGCTGAGTTATTTCCTCCTCCTCCTCCTCAACGAAATTTCTAGCAACAGCACTGTGTCAAAAAAGGGGCTACTCACGTATTTTCAGCTTTTAAGAATAAAAATAAAAAAAATAGTGGCAGAAGCTAACATCATCCCTGCCCCCCTAAATCCTTCAAATTATTTCTCCACATCTTACAGAAAAGTTGAAGTAAGGGAAATGGAGAGTGTTACCCAGCTGGCCGCTGACGCCAAACCACATCAATACTGCTAAGAGTGATTTCCTTGAAATAAGGACTGCAAAGGCAAGTCCTGGGCTTCTTCTTTTAAGAATATGCACATCAATGTTTAAACATTAGAACTTAATTTAAGTTACTTCACTCTGTTTCTAGTTGTGTTCAGAAAATAGACTACATAAAAACGAAACCTTTTCATTCAGATCAATATACTCTGATGCTACTTTTCCAACATTAGTCTCAATGCCATCCAACAGTTTCAAGTTCATCTTATGTCTTCTAATCCTCTGCACCCTTATTAGGAAGAATAGAAGCAAGAACTGAAGCACCCAGTGCATGGTGTGAAACTGTTTCATTGTGCTGTACCTGGGCTGAAAACTATCAGAAGAGGCAGAGGTAACCTCTCAGAGAGGCTACTCAAAACAACTAGTAAGTTAAAAATTCTAGAAAGCCAAAGTCAAACACTGGCAGTAAGTATATGCTACCCTAGGTAAATACAGAAAGCAGAAATATTTAGAAATATTTGTCCTGGTCATGTTTGCCTTCTATAGGGGAGTGCACCAGTCAGACTACTCACTAAAGCATGTCTGGATGGGTATTACTTCCTCTACCTGAAAAGCCAGACCTTAAGGCAGACAGGAAAGGGGGGGGGGAAGGGAAAAAATTAAAAAAATAATTATGGAAGCAGAGGAGCAAGTAGTGGAAAATAAAACAATCCAGTCCTACAATGTTATAACGACGGGATTTAACAGACAGGAAAGGACAGCAGAATATCGGGTTCTGCTTCCCCATTTCTTACTTTTGGCTACTTACTATAAAACAGTCCTGAAAATAGAGACCAAAACTTAGAACTTCCCCAGCCCAGTTAAGTGAATAAAAGAAGTGAGTAAAAGGAGACACAGCTGAAGTCCATGCCACCAAGTACTTCTTACATGAACTAATGAGCCCACTTAATGCACCAGGCTTTTCAACAGATTTAGAGGCAGCTAAGCCTATTATTTGGATTTCAGTGTGGCTTTTAACACTCCCCATCACAGCTGTACACTCCTCGAGCACTTTCATTTGCAGGCACAGAGCAGACACTTAGGGAAGACTTCAGTATTCTGAGTTGAAATCTTTCAGTTAGACTGCTAAAATGCATTTAAGTACTCTGACTCTAGTCCCAGGCAGATTTTTCTTTTCTTGACTGCAGAAAACACCTCTATAAGGACAGATGTTGCTATTTTCCATCACACTGCTGGGAGAAAGCTGTCAAAACAAATCTAACTTCAGAATGCTTATTGTAGGGGTGGGAGAGAAGAAGGAAAAAATGGAAGCTCAGAGATTATTGTGGTCTTAGCATCTACGGTATGGTTGCCATTAGCTCACTGAGTTCATTCAACTCTCGATATTCCTGTCGTAACTTCTTTAACACATTACACCAAGAGCAGATGGATATTGCCAGGTAAGTGCCATAGCAGTCACTGAAGTCACTGCAGAGCCTGTTAACTTTGGCATTACTGAGAACAGAGGGACATTTCCCACTTGTTTCTTACGCAGTTACATTCTTACACTAGGAGCCAAAACTCCCATGACACCTTTTCGCCCGTGGTGCCCAGGAGAGGCTCCTGCCCAGGGCTGACACCAAGTTAACAGAAAGGGCTCACTCCGTGCAGCCAGAGCTCCTTCTGACACTGGTCCTGTGTCACAAACAGAAGGCAACAGCCCCCGTGCATTTTTTGGTGAAAGCTTCTAGCAACAGCTACACACTTTATTCCTCTTCCCGCTCACCAAGGAGCTAGATGCATATTTTTTAATCAATTTTTCCAGCAAGTCCCAAATCCACTGCATGTAGTTTCCCCTCCAGTGAATGGAACCCTCTGAACAAGAAGAGGATGGCAGCAGTCAGGGAAAGGTCTTGCATCACTTAGTTTCTCAGGTGATCCCTGTGACAACTCTACATCTGTGAGGGGGATGAAAGGCCTTGGAGTGTAGCAGGAGAAATAGTAGTACAGCGGTTTCTAGGATGTACTTCATCATTCAAGAGTGCTTTTGGGAAGACAGAACAGCGCAATCAGCACTCTGGAGCATGATACAGAGCTTACACAATCCCTGTTGTAACTACTTCTTATATACAAACTGCTCTACCAGACTGAAAACCAAACCATTTTGCAGTGTATTTCTAATGTATCAATAAAGTCAGTCCAAGTCTACCACGAGTATACTTTTCTCAAACACTATCACAATGAGCCATTTTTTAAATTTCAAAGTACCCTGAAAGTTAAACAGCATGAAAAAAGTGAATTTATACACTTCAACCTGTATCCAGGATAGGGCCAGTCAGATACAGAAGTATTTTCTGAAACACAGTACTGCTACCAAGCTCAAACTCTGAATGAATAGCAGACTTCTGTTATTGTGTAGCAGGTAAATGTATACATGTGTGAAGCAATTTTAATCTATCCCCTCACTCAGCGGATAGAGAATAGCTAGATTGAAGGCTAGGGCATAATTTTACAGGCTGAAAGTCCCTCCATGAGTAAAATTCTGCCACATTAAAAATCTGGATTGCATTATAGAAGAACACTTACCCCTCTTGGCCCTAAGAGTTATTGGCATTCAGACCAATTAGAGCAATACAAATTGATTCAATTACAGATTGTGTCCTGGAAGAATCCTCAGTTCTTGCTTAACTTCAGCAGAATATATGGCAGATGTGATCATCTCCACATCTTGCAGTATATAGGCAAATATATATATATTACCCTCATCTCTGAGACTACAGCTGCCAATACTTGTTTTAAAAGTTCTCACTTAATTTAATAATATTTATGATTTGGCCCTGTTTGATCATGCTGAAAAAAAAAAAGCTTCCAAAGCTACAGCAGTAAAAGTAAACCTGCTCTGAATTTGTAACAACGCTCTCTATGCCAAGTACATCTGAGAACTTTTAAAGCTGTAATCTCGTAAACTCTAGTCTTTAAATTTTACTTGGAAGTAAAACCTAGTTAAGCCAGATGCTAGTTTACTTCTGAATCTATAACCTACAAATAACAAGACATATATAACACATAACTTACAGAAATGAATGTATTCCTCAACTCATGCAGAGGGAGACTGAAGTATCAGGCTTTACCAAAAATGAGGCAGCATCACACACTGCAGAACAAGAGAAGTTTCCCCTAGATGCTCTCAGCAATTCTGAATTAGAATGATTTCTCTGATTCAACCATCTAAACATTTACCATCTGTTCTTAAAACTGCTTTCTGCAGAATGATCAGGTCTCTTGTCCATTTGTTAACCATTCTCCAGTACTTCTGAAATACTTCTCCATATCTCTCCTACTTTTTTTGCTTACACATTCCATTTCTTAATAACCCTAACAGCCCCTTTCACAATACTCTCTCAGAAAGATTAATAGCACAGTACAAACACTGAAGCAAGAAAACAGTCTTACAAGACAAAGGGAACAGAGAAATAAGCCTGAGATACTTTGTATAACTAAATTTACTCTCTTTAACTTACTTCAACTTGCTTTTCTTTTCTGACAAGTCTTCAACCAACACCCGACTCACCTCTTCTCCCTCCAATGCTTTATAATTTAAATTTCTGCACGAGTTTAAACTATTTTAGCCCGGATAACATATTCCACTCTTAGTTGCAGTCTGCTCTCTGCCTCAAGGAGAAAAAATTACAGAAATACAAGCCACAAAAAGCGCTAACCTGGTGACCTTGTCCGAGCGACACATCGTTTTTCTGCTGCCACTTTCAGCGAATGATTGCTTCCTCTGCGATGACAAAGCCATTAACAACTTATGCCCCCTCTCAGGCATGGCAGGAACATCTCTGCGCCTCTGCCGCGTTCGGGAACTGCCAGCTTGAAAGCCACAGCTGTAGCTGCTGTCTGCTCAACACACAAAAGGAAAAGAAACCCTGCCCCGAGTGCTTGTGCATCTGCACTGTGGCCAAAAGTGACGCCGAGGCGATGACTTGTTTCCTTTGGTAGTTCCTGTTTCCCCCGCTGTCAGTGGGCAGCGCCAGCTTGGTCAGATTTCCCAGCTTCCCGGAGAGGTTCAAAATCTATTCCCGCACAGCTCAAACATCTGGCAGGCATCGAGCTAGAAAGCAGAGGGGGTTTTCCAGCGCTCGCTTTCTTCCTGCTCACCTTTCAATCAACCACCTTCCTACGGGAGAAGAAGAAAGTCGTCCTTTTTTCTCTCAGTGTACTCCAGCTCCCACAGTGGCAGAGGCACAGCTCAGAAATGCTGCCTAGGCTCCTGATGAGCCTCAGGTACTTGCACTGCAGCACAGAACTGCAAATATTTAACCTGTTTTCTCCCCCACAGCTGGAGCTTGTCCTTCCCTCTTCAACCCAAAACAATCAAAAGAGCCATTCTGAAAAATTCTGCATCACGGACATGCTTTAGAGCAAGTCTTGCTGGCGTGTTCGATGCTACACAAACCATAAAAGACAATAAAATTCAAATTCGAGAGGCTGACAGTGCACAGTTGTTCACAAGTATCACCAACTGGTGATGAATAAATGCCATTGTTATACGCTTATTTTTATCTGGAGTTCTTAAAAGGATTCGAGTGCTTCACTGATAGGTCTAGATTTAAACAACATTCTAGGCTCAAACCAACTAGCAAGTTTCAGAATGATGGACAAAACACATATAAGTATGTCAAACAAAGCTTACTTCACATATTTTTGGGGAAATGGTATGAATCTGTACCCCAAAATAGAAGGAAGAAGTCTCCATACAAGGTATCTTTTTGTAAACGACCCAACAGTCAAAGCACAAGAGAAAGTAACATTTCAGATACTGCTCATGGCTCTATGGGCTCTCGCACCATAGGGCACCCATTTGCACTCTTCCATCCCATTCCTCTATAGGAAGGGAAATTGAACCAGAAATACCACACCCCTGTTGTTAGCCAGCATATCAGAACACATCAGAACATACCAGAATTCAAGTGCTCTTCAATAGGAATCAATACCCAGTTGTCTCAGCAGCTTGACAGATTTTTCACACCAAATGTAATTACAGAGGACTCAGCTCAGTTGTTTGTGAATTAAATTAATTTGCTTTATTTTCTACAATATCAGTCACCCATTTAAGGCACACTGCTCCAAATCAATCTTTCTCCCCTGAGTTCTCTGTTATCTAAGCATACTCTTCTAAGCTGGCATTAGCATCTATGCAAGCTATTTCTCCAACTTAGTAAAAAAACTTGATCTAGAATGACAGGACTTGAGTATATGTAACACTGGAAAAAACCCTTCAGTTCCTCTTTCCCTCTTCTGATGTGACACACCTAACTCATGGTTTTCCCCTCCAAACCCCACAACTTAGAGTACCACGCTCTTTGCCTTCAAGAGTCTCATTAAACCATGCCTCCTTTATCCAACACAATCTCCTGAGGCACTGCTTTCCCTCTCTAACCTGTCTCATGCTGTTTTCTCTCTTTCTTCATTTTAGTACTCAGAAATGCAGCAGGATTTTTCATTTCAAGTTCCAAGATCCCACTTTGACCTCTCTGGTGATTTCCAACACCATCAAGATGGTCTCAGAGTCAGAACAGAAGATGCTTCACACACACACAGAAGCAGGTGTTTTACCAAGGAACAACCAAAGCCTAGATGCTTCAACGTTTTGGGAGACTGAAAATTCAGTTTAACATTCTAGATCAAACATTCACCAGAAGAATTGTATTTCAAAATTGCAAACAAGGAATCTGAAAAAACATGAAAACTTTAGGGATTTGATTGACATGTCTTCCAGGGAAGTGAAAGAGTATTAAATACATCCTCCTTCACAAAGCAATATTCTGTTATGCATGGACCTTTGGTGTAATGTTTTCAGATTAATCTTCATTCCTCCCCATGAAATCAATGGTGAGAAGCAGCCTTGCACCAAGCTAGCCTAGGAAGGATTTCACTCCAAAAGAAATGCTTCATTTCCTTATAACATTAAGGTATCGCTCAGCCTTAAAAGGAAGAACCAAAGCATCTGGAACCAACACTTGGATTTCATTCCAGCAGGCCATTGCCAGGAACAGCTCTTGCTGGCAGTCAAAACCAATCCTATTTATCATTAGCTAATGGGATGCAAGGGCACAAACACATCTGGCAGAACGCTGTCCTTGCTGGTATAAAGTCACTTGTCTCACCACAGGGCTGAGCTGTGTCTGCAGCAGGAGTGCTTCCTCTTGCTGACACATTTACAGGAAACTGCAAGAAGGGACTGTAAATAAAAGCAGCACAAGAAGAGCACAGCAACAGGCAAGGCAGAAAAACTAACAAAAAGCACCAAAAAAATTAAAATAGCATGAAAAACACTTTCTTTTGGGTGCAGCAAGTCAGCTCACTAGTTAAGTTCCACTCAGAATCATGTAAGGATTCATACAATTCTTATGTATGAATTATATATTTCCACAGAAGTCTACAGTATAATAAGGCATTAAGGAAGTAAGGGATTAACAGAACGTGTCCTAAGTTTTAGTCAGGAGTAGATTATTAGAAGTCCTATTATTTTATTAATTCTACCAAACCAGTTTAGTCTCAAGTTTCTAGCTGACAGTGGAAACACAGCCATTATATTGAGAGCTAATATATTTGTCAGCTGCAATGCTTCACAACTGCAGATTATAAAAGAACAATGTAAATTGCTCGCTTGAAGCCTTCATCTATTAAGTAAGGGAATCTTGTGAAAATACAAATAACCATGCATCAGAATTACTTCTGCTGAGTGAATTGCCATTATCTTAACAAAAACAAACAAACAAACGGTAAATTAGCAACAAGGAGAAGAAATGATGCCACAACTTCCAAAAATCCTCTTGCAATGTCAAAAGAACTCATATACTTTAAATTTCAACCATCACCCCCTCCTTCAGCTTACTGCAGAAGATGTGAAGTCCTAATATTTTTACTTATTTATTACATGTGCTTAAAATAGATCGCAGAAGTCTTGATAATATATATATTTTCAATCAAAACCCAAGAAATGCTTAGTCAGAAAGTTTCAAAGTTTCTACTTATACCCCCATGGATCTTAGGTTCCTAACATCTATAGACATATTGCTGGCTTGGAACTTCAAAAAATGTCAGCCAGCACCAGTGTCCAATAAATAAGCCATATCTCAGAGAATGAGCACACCAATTTTAAAACAAAGTTGCAACTTTTTGTGATTCTTTCATCAAACAGTTTGGCACACATCCTAGAAGATGATATCATGGCTTTGATTTTGGTATACAGTTAATGTCATATATTGCTTAAGTGTCTATAAATCAAAGTACGGTCACAAAGTACTTGCAGCATATGCCCAGCTTCTTAAAAAGCAAATTAGACTGAGCAACTAGAAGACAAGAACCATCTGCAAACTCTCAATATAAGAATATTATTATTTAACAGATTCACTTCCACCAGCCAGCCTTGAAAAAGAATGCAAGACTTTTATATTAATGTATTGTAGGGCCCCTCACTCTCAGAAAGACACTGGGGCTGGAGTGTGTCTGGTGAAGGACAATGGGGCTGGGGAAGGGCCTGAAGCACAAGTCCTGGGAATGGCAGCTGAGGGAGCTGGGGATGCTCAGCCTGGAAAAAAAGAGGCTCACAGGAGACCTTCTCACTGCCTCCAATTCCCTTTCAGGAGGTTGTAGCCAGGTGAGACTCGGTCGCTTCTCCCGGGTACCGAGGAACAGGATGGGAGGAAATAGCCCCAAGCTGTGACAGGGGAGATTTAGCTTGGATATTTGGAAGAACTTCTTCACAGAAAGGGCTGTCAAGCATTGCAATGGGCTGCCCAGAGAAGTGGTGGAGTCACCATCCCTGGAGGTATTTGAAGAATGTGGATGTGGCACCTGAGGACATGGTTCAGTGGTGAACACGTGTTGGTGCTAGGTTGAAAATTAAGACTCAGCGATCTTAGAGGTCTTCTCCACCCTAAATGGTTCTATGAAATAAGAATGGAATTAAGATCAGTACAGCTCCTCCAGCATAATTTTAGATCTCGGCAATTTTGTTACGCGTAGCTTTTCAAGTTGAACGGATTTCTACTGTAACAAAAGCCTCTCAAATCTGTATAGGAGCATTCACTCAGAGAATTAAACTGGGTCAAAGTCTACACCAGTCATATCACACCAGTATCACTTGGTATAAACAACACCTAAAGCAGAAGGCAAGTCCTGAAGATAATTTGCTGCCTTTTGTTTCTTTTTTTAATATAAATTCAGATACATTACCAACACTCCATTTCCTAATGAAAAGAGATGAACACATTCTTTGTTCCTTTTAACTGTTATTTATATACAAGTTCTGCATACAAAGACTGTAAATGCTACTATGGCTCTGATTAACTGCTCTTTCATCAGTGCTTGTAGAACAATTTAAAATAGAACATAGGTTAAAAAAAAAAAAAAAAAAAAAAGTAACTACCAGAAGTACAAACATGATTGCCAAGATCCTATTCCTGCAGACAGCTGCAAAGGGACTTTCTCCAAATACACACAGATACTGAAAGTGGGAGTTTCCATAAATGATTTATTTCCTTGGCAGAAATTTTCAGTTCCAACAATTTTACTGCTAGGCTGGTTTGTGATTAACTGCACACAATTCTATCACAAAGATACTCAAGACCGATGAATTAGGAAGCACTGTTGGACACAAAAATAATTTCTGCTTAGATGTCAAAACAACTTTAAGCATTTTAGCTGACGGACCATTGAACTTTAGTAGAAGCAACATTCAACTGAAGGCTTTTAGAAATGTATAGGAAGGGGTCAAATATCCATCAGTGATTTTAAAGCATATCTGACAGGAACATTTAACCAGCAGACCTCTCACCATATGAAGTTAAGTCTGTTGTTAGGAAATACTTTTTCTGCTTTCTTAGAATTTTACTTAGATTGATTTTAAGTACATCAAGTATCCAAGGGGAAAAAAGAAGAAAAGAGATTGACTCTTTTCTCTTCCTAAGGCATTTTGGCAAGATACACGACATCCATGAGCTCATTGTATACTGTGCTTGTACAGAGCTAACATAACTGAGATCCAAGAATATCATAGCTAAAGAGAGCATTTTTTTCTAAAGGAATATGCAAATCAGTGATAAACTTACTGAATATAAGCAATTTTAAAACATTCCTGCAGTTGGATATTAAAACCAACAAAACCACATAAAGCTTATAATGTCCTTTTGAGTGTCTATCAGCAAAAAGTGCAGTGAGTAAATTCATGAACCCACTGACCCCAACAACAAACTACTAATTGAATCTTAAACAAATGCAGCAAGCCCTGGGTTTGAGGAAGCATTTGGTCATGTCATCTCTGCATCCTTCAAGCCTGTGTTTCCCTCTCCTGGTGACAGCAGGAACCTTATAGTTAAGCAAATATACCTCTCCAAGCAAATGGCTGCACCCAGCAGCAAAGAGGAAGCTCAACTTCTGCTAAACCCTGAAAAAACAAAACAAAACAAAGATTTTTTATTTTTATTTTGCTCGTACAGAGACTTTGGGTACAACTTAAAGACACAGCGTAACTGCAGAGACTCACTCTGTCCTATACTGCTCTACAACACAGTAGGTGGTGCCAGGTTTTAAATAATCATGCAGTGAAGCATCTCAGTTTGCTGTTCTCAGACTTGGAAACTCTGACTATGAACCAGAATAACCAAATAAGCTAACAACCATGCAAGTGTGATTTATAGAATTAGAAGGCCCAACTGGGCTGTAGTGCTAATGGACTGTCCCCACCTTCAGCAGCTTTGAAGCTCCTTGCGCTCAGTCTCACGCAAGTAAGCAGATGCACCAGAAACACGGATTCTTTATTCCACTTCCAGTTACTGTTCCCCTTCAAATCACGGTATGAACCTCTCCATAGGATGTGGTAAAGCATAAGTATTTTATTTTACCACTCCCACCACAAAAAACACTGGATGAAAGGACTGATGCAGGAAAGGGCATGGTTTACAATAACCAGAATATAAGGCTACCGTGTATTTCATAAACAATACCTTTGGGTTTTGGTGGGTTTTTGCTTTGTTTTGTTTTTTAACAAGCACCAGAAAGAAGAAACTCTGTAAGCTCATGCTTACCATCTACAAAAGTTGAATTAAATTATAAACACAGAAAGACAATGGTAAACAAACAGTTTTAATCTGGAGTACGTGAGGGAACAGTCAACCCATGTCACATAAAACAACCATAAAATTGTATAATCCCATGCAATGGGCTTCTTTTACAAGACAATTTGGACAATGGCCTTTTCTATTATCATTTCTTTATGGAAATGACTACTTCCTTCAGAAGGACAAGTAAAAAGAAAGAAATCAATTCCCCCTAAAATTTATATAAATGAACTCCAACAGCAAAGATTAGCCTAACATTGACCCAAGTCTCCAGAACTGTACAACTGCATTCAAAAGTGAGTTCCCACAGGGCTATTTTCAAGCACAGAAGATATTCATATGCAATATTTCTTAAGACATGAACAACAAATCATATTTTACATCACAAACCAGTTTGCCTAATCCAATATATTACTGCCATGGTGCCAGAAGTTTGCAGCAAAGCTTCTAAATAGGTACAAACCCCCAGCATAATATTATGAAAATAAACACCTAACAGTAACATAGACCAAAGGCAAGGAGCTAAAACACAAATTCTAGATTCTTACTTCCATGTGACCTTGATGTCACGTAGCTCTTCTCAGATCAGCTCCTTTTCTGACCCGTATGTCAAGACACAACCCTTATAAAGCTGTTTGTAAGACTAAAACTTGTGCATTCTGGAGAAAGGGCTTCAGAACACTACAGATAGTGGGAATGGATGCAATGGTACTGCACATGTAAATCTAAACTTTTCCTAGATCAGTGATCATTCATATTTCAGAGGAGGGAAACAAAAGAAAACAAAACAAAAAAACTGAAATGCATTTCACTTAGTGCACAGTGATCAAGAAAACTGGAAGTACAGAAATACATCTCAGATTCCAAGACTTCAGTCTCTGGCACTTCAAAATTACTCCAATAAGCCCCTGAGGTGCAAATTCTAAGGCTGGAAGAGTATTCATTTCTGTGCCAAGTTTTTACACTCTTCTGCAAGCTCTTATTGGATCTGACCCCATACAGCTATTCCTATTGTCCTATTAAGTGAGCTAAAAGAGAGTTTGTAAATGGGAACAGTCCTTTTAAAAGATACTTCCACTTCCTTCCCATCAACACTTTTTAAAACTATTACAGACAAAGTCTGAATCTAGCAGGAGCCTGGAACCTTTTACATCCACTCTATAGTCTAGTTAGAATATTCCCCCTCCCTTTTTTTAATTTGAAAATGCTTCTTGGCCTCACATTAACTTATCCTATCATAGAGAACTTGCTTATTTCCAAATCCTTTCTCAAACATCTTAGAGCACTGCTTATTCTTTCCATTCTCATGGACACAAAGATGATCCAAAGGTCATTTGCCTGATCCCTGGCCTCACTGACTTTTCACCACTGAAACTAACTTTTCTCTATTACAGACTAAAAAGAAACATGCATACACACATATATAGAAATACATATATATACAGTTCTTAAAGAAATTGTGTATGTTATAAATGTCAGCAGTCCTTTTTCTATTCTTGGCAGGATGAGCTACAAAGAATACATTGCCTTTGTGCATTGTTCTTTTTTATAGTTTCCTTGAAAAGCTCTTTCAAAACACTCTAGCCAGACTCTTTACAGAGATGACCTAGTTATGACAGAAGGGCTCCTTCTTCACAACCTCCAAAATCTTACATTTATGCACTGCCTGGAACTAACAGTCATTATGTCCAAGGAGTCTGTATAGAATTCTTCCTTTTCCAGGTTTTGGTTCTACACAGAATTTATATGGAGCACGTAACCTTCCCAGCAGAAGCTTTTACAAGATTTACAGAATCTCTTCCTGCTATACAAATTCTAGATATTCTTAAGGCATTCTAAATATGAATCACTTCTTGTACACAATGAAGAGCTGAAGCTGGATTTCACTTGCACAAAGGCAATTCAGAAATTTAGGTCAATGGGATTGGTCCTGTTTCACCCTAAGTAATCAAACCTGACATCTTTATATAGTAAACAGAACAGTTCATCCAGACCCAAGCCAAACAACATCACAGATGCATTCATTCAGCTGTGGATGTTATTGTTACCACAAAATAAAAGATCAATAAAAGCTGAACTTTACAGGAGAAAAATACTCTTTCTGCACATTTAAAAATATTTAATGCTATTTGTGGTATTTTATTTAGCATATGAACTCATACAGACTGATCCGCTTAAAAACAGCACATTATAACTATATCAAAGTGAAGATTCACTTTGTTAATTGTTTATCACTTTGTTAATTAATTAACAATTATTCAATTGTTAATTGAGCATAAAAAGAGCTCTCAGCTTTGGAGGTATACTAAGCATTAAATGTGCATTACACTCTATCCAAAAAGCCTCCTCTTCTTTCAGAAACTATGTGACAATCTTTCTTGCATTCTAATCACTTATTTTTCAGCAGTAAGCCACTGCATCAACATATTTCTAAGATACAGAGCTAATTTCCAGCTTCTGTCAGCTAATCTCCAACAGTCAAAACCTAACAAGCCCAACACTACAAACTGCAACTATCCCATTACATGCTTGAAAAAATTTTGTCTACAGAATTTTATGAAAAATTTCTAAATTTGGCATCATCACAGATTAGCAAAGATTAATACAATCCCAAAATCATTGTGGGTCACATCCATTGCTCCAGTTACACTTCCTCTCCTGTGCAGTCCACCTGAGAACCAGCAACAGGCACAGTACAACCAAGTACAAACACTGCACTAGTTATAGTTTAACTGGATGTGGAAAAATAATCCTTTAGTCAGCAAGGAGAGGAGAATTGTTGAAGAGTTCTTCCTATGCACTGTATATCTTGGAATTTTTAAGCTCACTATTTTTGCTCCTTTGGAATGCTGTTTTTCATTCCACTTTGCAGGAGATTAAATTGTTCAGTTAGAAATCACAAGGAATCTATTCCCCAAGACTTACCATTCATCTGACATTCTGGCTGTTCAACATGACATTATCATCAACCTATTCCAATACAAGCTCCCTCTTTTTCTAGACCATTTTGCTGAAATATGCAACATAAACCCATCAGATCATAGGTCGCTAGGGTTAAATAGCGAATAGTGATACAATTTATCTTCTTAACACAGGATTATTAGGAATATATCAGGTTTATATTAGCTAATATTAGTCTGAGTAGCAGGCCAAGTTCATATTTGGTCTTTACCTCTGAGTTGCTCAAAACCCTAAAATTCCAACAATAAGAAACTGAAGGAAAGGAAGTCTGCCCAATGCCATCGCTACAACTACTAAGGACTGTGGGGAGACAGCTTGCTCACAACTTTGTTTCTGTAAGAATGACACTTCAAACCTGATTCAGGTGTGTTTCTTACACGTTACCTTCTCAATTAGCACAGACCAGCAAGCACATTTAGAGCAAAATTCTGGTAAGGCAATGCACTTCATCTCCTAAGGGCTAATAAAAATTACAGGGCATGAATAACATGTGGCAGGCAAATTACTCAGTATGTTGACTAGAAAGATAGAAATGGTACAGGCACAGAAACATGGATTAATTAGAAGCATCTAATTAATATGTATCCTGCTATCTAAAATAGAAGAGAACACCCCAGGAAGGAAGGGAAATGTGTAAAGTTGCCAAACTAAGAGTTTCAATCAAAAATACTTCTGTTTGCTACATTTCACAGCAAAGACACTGCTGCAAATCCCTTCTGTTTGTCTTTCTCTCAATAAGCAAAGCTTGTTAATCAAGCGATTGTCACATTCCTTGGAACAAGATCTCCAACTCAGAAGAAGAGACCCAAGTCCCAGTTCAATTGCCCAGCAGAGAGCCTCCTACTACCAAGTAATTATTAAATACCATGATGCTGTTGTAGCCCATTAGAAGAGCATTTAGTATATCTTTAGTAATTAACAGATTTGTCACTAAGCCCTTGCTACCTGCCAACCCAATTCTGCTGGGGAGCCAAATCCCAAAGCACAAGTGCGCAGGTGGCATCACTGTGACACCCTTCTCTCCCACTACCGCCTCCTTCTACTCCTGGCAGTTCTCTCATTCCTCTAGGACCAGTGAACAAAGCAGAGGAGCCACCAGCCAGGAGGGACGAGGACAAACACAACTGCTCTCTGCTGAAGGGACGGGGATGCCATGCAGCCATGGAGAAACAGCCTGGCAGCAGAGGCACAGCAGGCACTGTGCCAACACGACAGACAGCTTCCAGACTTAATCACTGTGGTATCATCTAGTACTGTGTACATTTGAAAACATGCTATTCCATCTTATCAGCATTGTTTCCATCATTATGAGAAAGCTTATCTGCGCCTCAAAGCAAAAGATGTGAGATTCAACACTACCACACATCCCTCTGACAATGCTTCAATTGCTCTCTTCAGACTCTTGGATCAGAGGCATTCTGAACTACAACCTTCACAACAGCTGTGGCATTGGCCAAGGGACTGAAATGAGGGCTTTTTCTTTTGTTTTTCTGGGTTTTTTTTCTTTTTTTTTGGGGGGGAGGTGGGGGGGGGGGAGAAGGCAAGAGAGAGATGACTCACTGAGGCTTTGAGTACTGAAGGAAAAAATAATTTCACTCTGAGTTCTTCCCATAACAGCTTCCCGCAAATACAGTAATTTCCTCTATGTGGCTAGAGAATAGTTTGGCTATCCAACTCTATTCTCCTAGTTTAAACATGAAGAGTACATTTAAAATATTCCTCCTTCCCTTCCAAATTTCCCATCCTCCCCCACTGCACAGTCACATAGCAAGTATTTATCTAGCATAATCTCAATAGTCTGCCATGCTTAATTTACTCCTGAGTAAGAGTACCCACATAAGCTTATGGATGGTGGGAGTGGAAATCCTTTGCGCCAGACTATGCATCATCTTATTATTTGTTTGGGTTCTCCTAAACCTAGGATGACAACTCTGTTGTATATATCCCCATGGGGGTTTTTGGGTTTGTTTTGTTTTTTTTTTTTCAAGGTGGTTTTCTACTTCCAGCTTTTTGGGAGGAAGAAGACTATTAATCTTGTAGCAAGACTTGTGTGCCCCTCCTGCAATGGGTGTTTTCTCTGCTCAGAAAAGCCTTTCTGGTTAGCATCCTGATGAATACATTCACCTAGTCCTAATGCAAGTCTCCAGTTACACACTGAAGGTAAGAATTCTTTCCTAGACACCAAACAGAGATTGCAGAGGACTGATTGTCCCATGCACCCGTATGTGGTACACCCACTTTGACAGCAGAAGTTGTATTTCCCCACTCAAGGTGCACAAAAGCCTGTATAAACAAATCCCACTTCACTCCCTTCAAACGCACAGTGCTTTGGAAACACGCCTCCATCATAGTGGAGTCTGATTAACTGACTGAAAAATTACAGCGGAAAGCTTGACTGTTTAAGCCTGACTGATTAGAGGCAATTAACAGCTGCAGATGCTCAGCAGCTGTGCAAGTCAGGTCACTTTTTCACCCAAACATAGTTCAGAGTGCCTTATTTTGATTAGTCAAGCTTACAGATCAGTTTTGAATTAGCTAATTATAAGCCTTTCATCTGCCAGTAGGACCTGTAGGCTCATAGTCCAGGCTTCTTTGTGCTAAAGTTCTCTTTACATCATTGTCAGGGAAAAACAAACAAAATACAAAAAGTAGGAAAAAAGCTAATGCCTCCAGGAATAGGTACAGGACAGAACAGAAAGAAAGCTGGGTAGCTCTTACATGGAGCTTATGCATCTAAGGTGTACCATCTTTTCAGTACAGAAATACCAGAAGCTGGCTTCAGTGCACATGCTTGGTGAAAGCAGTGTGACCACAGGTCTGTGTAAAGGCTTTAGGAGACATTACACTTCATGTCATGCAAACCCAGTGTTTATACCACAGCACTCTGAGATAAGAGATCCTCCGCTTGAGGAAATAACTGTCCTGCAGTCATCACATACTGAACTGAAGCCTCTTCAGAGCTCCAGCTTGGTCTAGGAGAAACAAACAATTATGTGATGTGTTGTAATAGAATTACTGTTAAGCAATATTGAGGTAATGATTTACTCTTTCTAGCAGGGTTGTTGCGAGATTAGAGACTAGTAATTTAAGCCTCTGCTGCTTGGTTGTAGGAACTATCTCTGAAGGGTAACTATGGTCTGGTTTGATCACCAACCTCAGCACTTGGATGCAAGCAACTTCTGATGAAGTTAAGGGGAACTAGGTAGACTTTGAGGTGGAATTTGTAAGGATATGGAATTTATATCAAAACTTTTTACTTTATTGTAGAGTTTTAACAAATACACCCATAGAGAGATTGTCAGTCACCCAAGCTGATGTTTAGAAGCATGGTAAGTCTTGCAGAATTATGTAAGAGCCAACAGAACATGAGATGAAAGACCACTTCAAAGAGACTTTGACTTGCAATAAGATTAACATGAAGATATTGAAAGAAATCACCAATAAAAATCTAACTGCTAATTCTATGAGTATTTTTAAAAATGTATATTTGTAAAGATAACTGTTTCCAGAATGATGATTAATATTTACCACTACAGCAGCTCAAGTTAAAATTAGAACAAGGAAACAAAGCTTCCTACAAAACCACTTTTTTTTTTGTCTTACACGACATGTTTCACCAGACAAGACCAAGATATTCACGACACTCTACTTCCACCTCTCTTCTTCCTTTTTCATTACTAAGCTGTTATGACATATAAAATGAAAATTAGTAAAACATGCTTTTACACTCATTAAAATCAGTTTCAGGATCTGAGATGTTGCCCTGAAGTGCTGCATTAGTAACGACAAAGTCATCTTTGTAACGACATTAGTAACAACTAATTGCAGCAGAGTAAAGCTCTGCTGGAGAGTAGGAAGCTTATTTTTCTGAGCATGGAAGCGGGAACTGACATGTTAAGTAAGTTTTCCCTCCTCCGAGGGTTCCTGTTTTTTATTTTGCCATATCTTTAAATGAAAACCTCGATGATAATAAAAGATAAAGCTGTCATTTCAGTTGAAGAGCATTTAGAATTAAGCTTTGCTTTTGTTTAACAATTAATTATTAAATTGCACAGCTCAGGCTCCTGGTCCACCTAAATAGGAATACTGCCAGCTAAACTAGACCTGACCTTGTATCCATCTGTTACAGCAGAATTACACCAAAAGATGCAGTTCTGCTGGCAGTTCCAGGTTGGCTAATCTGAACAATAAAGAAGTATATTTACACTGAGTAGCAACAGAGTTCAGTGCACTGAAGTCCAATCTAAATTCACATCCTTGTCCTTTAAGAGAGAGAACCCATTCATGCAGACTCTATTTCCACCATCCAGTATGGCTTTGTTTCATTTTCTTGACCATATAGGCACTTAGCCTAGAGATACTAAACTCTCCTACTTCCTTCTGCAATTTGCTTTCCTCGTTTACTTGGCTACACTTCAAAATGAGAAATCTTTTGCCTTTAGTCATGTCTGTTATGCACAAATCACCTTTCATGATGAGTCTTGCAGCACACTTCTCATCCTCTCTCTTTTGTCAACACTTGGACAAAGAAAGATCTCTGAGGTAGCAACAGTTCCAGACATGCACACTGGTGCCACTGCCTCCCAGTCCTCTGTTTCCAAGTACTGCCAGAAGCAAGAATTAGGAATGTCATTCACACTCCAAAATGCACGTTATTTTCCTACAGCAAGTTGGGACTAATCGCTTAACTGGAACTTGATAACCAGTCTTAAGCCAGATGCTGAAAAATGACAAACCAGATAAGACAGGAGATGAATTGGAACATAAAACACTAACAGCCAACTCTAAGAACTGCATATTTAAGTAAATTTTTGGTGTATGTATTACTGCTTCTTTTAAGGCCCTAGCTACTATGATGAGGGATTTTAGTTTCTGGATTTTTAAAGCTGCATGTTATCCTTCCCATTAGAGGAAAGGGTTAAATATACAGTACAGGCACACGAGAGGAAAAAGAATAATAAATGTTTGCTTAAAATGAGACATTGTCTTCTTTCTAGAGATCTCATTCATGACCTTTGCATACTTGTGCAGTGCTTCTACCAGAAACAACAGAATTCTAAAATTTCAAGAGTTTTGTAGTACTCAAAAAAGGTTAAATAGTACTCAGCATAGCTACAAGATTTTTTAAAAAATGGAGACTGATAACTTCACTCAGTTGTTGCTCCTATACGAGCTCCAACAGAAATTCCATTTTCATATTTAGAGGAAAACATCTGGCATGAAAGATTTCCTGTTTGAAGAGTTCTTGCAAGTGAGTTCATGATTAAAGGCATAAATCTGACTTTCTCCTAGCACTCATTTTTTCAGAAAAGCTGAAGGGATAACAAAATAAGAGTCTTGGTTAAACATGTTCAATTAATTTCCTGTTTGGGGATTGCAATATAGTTCCCTGCACTGAAACAATCAA
This sequence comes from Hirundo rustica, assembly GCF_015227805.2. Lineage (NCBI taxonomy): Eukaryota > Metazoa > Chordata > Aves > Passeriformes > Hirundinidae > Hirundo > Hirundo rustica. Next base: position 8,499,494 of record NC_053454.1, on the reverse strand, counting down.
GAGTATCAAAGAAGAGTTTTACGCAAGTCCTTTGTGCATGCACATTTCAAGGTACTGTACAAACTAACAAAGCTTAGTTACAATGTCTACATCAAGCAACAAAAGCCATAATCTGTTTACATGGACCACTCTAAAGTTTTAATGAAATGATCTTGAATGCATGTAAAGGCACTAATTTTTCTAAGCATTTTCTAAATGCTTAACAAGAGAGTGAAAGTCTCTGTAGGCATCTAAATCCACTTCAAGTAATGAGGAATAATCAGGAATTAACAAAGTCATCCTTAAGTACTCACACACTACCATATCTAGTAGCACCACTTACATAAATTAGGCAGTCAAAATATAAAGAAAAGAACCCCAAACTCCTGTATTCCTGCCCTAAGGTATCCAAGGAAGTGGTTTACTATGACAAAAACAAATGTTGTGTTTTTCTAAGTTACAGCAGAGAGGTTGTATCTAACTAAGAGCAAAGAGTTTACCTTTTAAAAATGTAAGGATATAAAGCTAATTTGAATTGGGAAGTTCCTTCTTTGCCAAATCAACACTGGAAGAGCTGGGTTGGAATTAGAGACACCTATATTTTCTAGAAGAAAGAATTCCAATGTACCTACTGTTCCATTAGAATGGAAGTGATTCTGATCATACACCATTAATGACGTAGTTTGTCAACTGATATAGTAACTTAGCATCAAGAATATAAAAATCCAGAAAGCTTTAACCATAACCAGATAAACAGTGAGAATTTTCAAACATTAAGAGAATGAAAACAAGCTTTTCCTGGACTACTTGAAGTTTTACCTTTGCCTTATCCAGAAAGAAAAGACGGCAAGGAAGCAAAGGTGTGCTTTCCCTACCTCAGGCCAACTACAGACATGAAAGTTATTTCAGCAATAAAATTCAGCAAGCAGCTATTCCTAAATTTAGCCACACATTTATTTCACCCCATCTATGTAGCTCAGGTCTTTACAGCTGCTTTAGGAGTCAGATCCAGAATGTCTACTTTCCATGAAGTTAAGATCTGTCAGAAGTACTTTAGAAAGAGCCCTAGCTACATGTAGTGTGTCCCTGAGTTAGCCTGGTTAAATCAGCCCATGACTACAGCAAAAAGACACAAGGAATCCTCTCAATAGGCATGCAAGCTGTTCCCTTCTCTGCTCCTAAAATCACAGTCTGCAGGAGCTGAAGCTGTAAGTATTGCCAAGGTCTGATTTCTGAGTGATTGTGATTCTTTCCCTGCACTGTACATCATCCTAAAGTACCTTTCTGCCAAAGATATTTAGATATGCCTAACTGCTGCAATAACACCACCTTGGAAGAGATAAGATCTCAGTCATTATAGGAAATGAGCTGGCACACAAACAAAATAAATAGATTATTTCAGTTATGCTGGTATGTTGCAATAGGGGGAGAACAACATTTAGGTTTGTTTCCATAGGAATTCATTTCCCTGCATTCTCCCCTAACTATTGCCTTGTTTAAAATTAATCCCTTATCTCAAGAAAAAATGTTTTCAAATTCCTTCTTGTGTGGGATGAAATGTAGACTCTTCAATTCCCTTTCTCTGTAAGGAAAAATTAAGAAATCCAACATAGAAGCATATCAAGAAGAGACAAGATTGAAAAAAATTTCAAACAGCTCTTGGATAAATACTACAGACACTATGTTGCTCTCAAAAAGCACAGTGTAGAGAAATTCTGCTATGTGCTCTAGTCTAGCCATCTAAAGCAAGCAAACCAGAGATACATATGATTGTAATATATAACATGATAAATAATTCCTAAAGTTTACAACCAAACCCAGTGTAGTTATACTGATCAAAACTTCAGTGCCTTCAATCCTCTCCTCAACATATCACAGAAGGCATAACTCATTTAGTCCTTCCAGCATTAAGAAGCAGTGTTGATAGGAAGAGAGGAGTGTTAACAAGAGTTAGCAGTGGTTCATAAATTTTGGAGGAGCAGACAGTGACATATGTACATGTGATAACAGTATAAGAAGTACACATTTCCTTTAGTACTATATTTACAGAAAGGAGTGAGCTTCAGATTACCTTTGAGACTGCCTTAAATCCCCCTGATTTCTACACTCTCAAACTCCCTTCCCAATGCTGTTACACCACAGTACAGGTTCCAAGGCAATTGTGAAAAACTGTTATGAGGAAATGCCTTCATGGAGTAAATTTACCTTTAAAAAAAAAAAAAAAAAAAAAAAAAAAGAAGCCAGAAGAATACTTAGGTACACAAGAGGGGAATAAACATCAGAGAGGTTCTTTTCTCCCTTCCATAAAAAAATGTCCCTATTAGAAGACAAAACACATGATGGAAGGATCATTGTATCAACTAATATTTTTAAACAAAATCAATTTATTCTGGCTGTTCCCTGGTAGCTGTTAGGTGTCCTCACCAATCCTTACAGAGCTATTAATCGATGCTACTGAGAGTCTGAGCTTCCATGAACTTTCCTGCAAGGTCCAGTAGAATCAGCAAACAACCCAAGATCCTGATCCTTCAGTAACACAAACTAAAAGTTTACAAACAGTAAAGTTACATCTGCAAGCACTTTCAAGATTAGGGCTTAAGCCAGAAACAATTAATGGACACGATGCTTGCAGGGCTGCACATTCCAAACAACTTATGAAACTGTTGGATAGCCTGACAAAAGCATGAGCTACCCATTGTCTAACATCCCATGCCAAACAGACTGGAAGATGCACCAACACAAAGTCAATGTGGTCAGTTTAAAACACCTCTCTACTGCTGCAATCTTGTAATGCAGAGCAATAAATGCACCAGCGACCCAAGGGCTGTGGGGCAAAGAGCAACACTGCAACCAACAGGTTTGAGTGTCAGAGGCACTCGTCCTACTGGTAAAATGTCAAATATGTATGTGCCTTTTGGTCATCCACGTTTGTGTTTCAGTGCTGTAAAGAACAAGTTAACACTGCTTAAGGCATTTCCATTTCTACTTAGCGCTCATTACCAAAGGAGCTGCCACTTTTCTGTCAAAGAAGACCGCTTCACATCCACTTAAGAAATTGCAGAAGGAGGGCTTTCATGCCCCCTATTTTGCATTTTTTGTAGGCAAGCTAATTTTTTTAGCAACAGTATTAGATTGGAAATCTAGTCTTTGAAGTACAAGGGGTTCATTCACCTGTAGGAGTTTACAGATTCACAGTCAGCTGGACAGATTTGCCTCAAACAGGGGAATTCTCTCTCGGACAGCCCTGCCCAAGGTTTCTGCAGGATCTCATCTTGGTGCATTCATTCTGCTTTGATAACTTCAAACCCTTTCCAGAACTGCCATCTCTGCATCTCCTTCCTTTATAACTTTTTCTAAAAAACCTCTTTATTTTCTGGACCTTTTAGCATGAAGTTGTCATGCTTTGTGGAAAAGTTTCTGGAAAGCTGAGAGATTTCAGAACAAAAGAATTACAGACAGGAAGCAGTATTTAACCCACCACTAAGCTGACCCAGTACTGACTCCTCAGTAATGGAATATTGGCAAGGAGGTATCTATTAACCAGCTCTCCTGCAACAGCAGGATGGCTCTAAGATACTGCAACAGGAAGGGAAAGAAATGTGTTATGCCTAAAAGAAAAATAGCAAGTTAATTCTGCTTTTGTCTAAAGCATGAAAGAGGTGCATGAAGGAAATAAACTGCAGAGGCTTCAGCTCTACATTTCCTGCAGAGATACAACCAAAAATAAACAGAAGAGATGCATAATTATTCAGCTCTAAATTTATTTCATAAGCTGTTACACACTAACCCTTAGCAGAGAAAAAGTGGAAATTTGCTTCTCGCAGTAAGAAACACTCCAGTTTAATGCAACTAATTTCCAAGAGGAAACTTCAACGCACAGCCAGACCAAGCACACACATCAGTAGGAGACTGTGATGCACTCAGGAGCTATTGCAGCTGTAATGATTAATTTAGACACAGCACAAGGCTGGTTCGGTCCCGCTACTGACCTGTATTTTGTCAGACTCCAGAAAATGGTCTTAGCAGACAGGCCCTCCTTGTAGGAGGGGAAACATTTATCCAGCATGTCAATTCATTTGGGATAGCAGTATCCAATTTGCACTGGTCACTTGGGGATAAAAGCTGGCAAATTAAATAAGCACATGCCAGATGTCCTCGCTCTCTGCTGCGCCCAGAGGCACAGCACACAGCTCACACAGAGCCTACACCTACAGACGGACGCGAACTTCATACCTAGACTGAAGTGACAGGTGTGACCCGAGTAAGGACGGGGCATCCAAGGCTAAAGTAGATAGTAACACAAGAAAATGCTGCACAATTAATTTGTACCCTATGTTTCAACTCTAAAAAGTCTTGTCTTATCCTTTAACATATATAGATCACTGGAAACTTGCTAGGAAATGACTCCTGATGCTCTCAACTCAACACCAAAGCCACGGCTCAACACAAACGGGCAAAACAGCTCTTTCATTCTTCCCTTTCCAAAGGAAAGCAACGACACCTTTTTTCTGCCCCCAGGAGAGCCTTTCCTTTCCCCACGGGCGAACTCACAACGATGACTTTACTCCGTCCCACCTCCTACCTGCAGGTGAGCAAAGCGGCACCGAACCGAAGGCGTCACCGCATGGAACAAAAGACACGAGGCGTCTTCCCCCTCTTTCCCGAGAGCCGCGGGAACCGCACCTTCCCAAGGGAACCGCACCTTCCCAAGGGAACCGGGGCGGCCGCTCCGGGGGCCGCCAGCCCCGCGGCTTTCCCCGCCCGGCACCGGGGCTCCGCGGGGGCCGGCTCGGCGCTTCCCGAGGCTGCCGTGACTCACCCGAGGAGTTTCCCGGCGCCCTCCGGCAGCGCCGCGGCGGGAAGAGAGCCGGGAGACGCGGACACGGGGGAGCCCGCGGAGAGAGGGGCTCGCCACGGCCGGCCCGGGGCGCTCAGCTCCGCCGCAGCCCGGCTCAGCTCCGCGGACAGCCGCCGCCGCCACCGCGCCGGCCGCTCATCCCCGCTGCGGTCAGCGCTCCCCGCGCCCGCCCCTTCCTTCACCTGCCGGGGCCGGCCCAGCCTCCGCTCCCGCCTCAGCTCCCGCCCCGCCGGCGCCGCCCCTGGGAGCCGCCCCTGGGAGCCGCCGCCGGGAGCCGCCCCTGGGAGCCGCCGGCGGGCGGGGAGCGCTGGGCCCGAGGGGCGGCCGGGCTCTGCGGGGTCCGGCCCCGACCCCGGCCCGGCCATCGCTCGGCTCTGCCAGAGCTGCCCGTGCTGAACGGGCCTGTCTGCACCTGGCACAGCAGCGCTGAACCCAGACCGTCCGGTCAAACCTACCACCGAACACCACCGCGTCAGCCAGGCCGTGGCACTGAGCGCCGCGTAGTCTTCCCTTAAACACCTCGGGGACCGTGACTCCAGCGCCTCCCGAAGCTGCAGCCCCAGAGGACGGGACCTGGGGAGCGGATTTTACCTCACTGGCACCAGGGTCTGACACAGGTGCCTGCCTGGAAGGCACCAGGGGCAGGGAGAAAGGAGGTTGTAGCCTAGCTGCAAACGGTGACGTTCCTTTGCGAATATCCTATGTCCGTGGGGAAGCCCACGGAAGCGCTGCCCCAGGTGTCCTGTGTCCGTGGGGAAGCCCGTGCAGGCGCTGCCCCAGGTATCCTGTATCCATGGGGAAGCCCATGGAGGTGCTGCCCCAGATACCCTGTATGCATGGGGAAGCCCATGGAGGTGCCGCCCCAGATATCCTGTATCCATGGGGAAGCCCATGCAATCGCTGCCCCAGATACCCTGTATGCATGGGGAAGCCCATGGAGGTGCCGCCCCAGGTATCCTGTATCCATGGGGAAGCCTGTGCAGGCGTTGCCCCAGATATCCTATATCCATGGGGAAGCCCATGGAGGTGCTGCCCCAGGTATCCTGTATCCATGGGGGAGCCCATGAAGGTGCTGCCCCAGATATCCTATATCCATGGGGAAGCCCATGGAGGTGCCGCCCCAGGTATCCTGTATCCATGGGGAAGCCCGTGCAGGCGTTGCCCCAGATATCCTAAATCCACGGGGAAGCCCATGGAGGTGCTGCCTCAGATATCCTGTATCCATGGGGAAGCCCGTGCAGGCGTTGCCCCAGATATCCTATATCCATGGGGAAGCCCATGGAGGTGCCGCCCCAGGTATCCTGTGTCTGTGGGGGAGCCCGTGCAGGCGCTGCCCCAGGTATCCTGTATCCATGGGGAAGCCCGTGCAGGCGCTGCCCCAGGTATCCTGTATCCATGGGGAAGCCCATGGAGGTGCTGCCCCAGATATCCTATATCCATGGGGAAGCCCATGAAGGTGCTGCCCCAGATATCCTATATCCATGGGGAAGCCCGTGCAGGCGCTGCCCCAGATATCCTATATCCATGGGGAAGCCCGTGCAGGCGCTGCCCCAGATATCCTATATCCATGGGGAAGCCCATGAAGGTGCTGCCCCAGATATCCTATATCCATGGGGAAGCCCGTGGAGGCGTTGCCCCAGATATCCTATATCCATGGGGAAGCCCGTGCAGGCGCTGCCCCAGGTATCCTGTATCCATGGGGAAGCCCATGGAGGTGCTGCCCCAGGTATCCTATATCCATGGGGAAGCCCATGAAGGTGCTGCCCCAGATATCCTATATCCATGGGGAAGCCCGTGCAGGCGCTGCCCCAGATATCCTATATCCATGGGGAAGCCCGTGCAGGCGCTGCCCCAGATATCCTATATCCATGGGGAAGCCCATGCAGGCGCTGCCCCAGATATCCTATATCCATGGGGAAGCCCGTGCAGGCGCTGCCCCAGATATCCTATATCCATGGGGAAGCCCGTGCAGGCGCTGCCCAAGATATCCTATATCCATGGGGAAGCCCGTGCAGGCGCTGCCCCAGATATCCTATATCCATGGGGAAGCCCGTGGAGGCGTTGCCCCAGATATCCTATATCCATGGGGAAGCCCGTGCAGGCGCTGCCCCAGGTATCCTGTATCCATGGGGAAGCCCATGGAGGTGCTGCCCCAGATATCCTATATCCATGGGGAAGCCCATGAAGGTGCTGCCCCAGATATCCTATATCCATGGGGAAGCCCATGAAGGTGCTGCCCCAGATATCCTGTATCCATGGGGAAGCCCATGAAGGTGCTGCCCCAGATATCCTATATCCATGGGGAAGCCCATGAAGGTGCTGCCCCAGATATCCTATATCCATGGGGAAGCCCATGAAGGTGCTGCCCCAGATATCCTGTATCCATGGGGAAGCCCATGAAGGTGCTGCCCCAGATATCCTATATCCATGGGGAAGCCCATGAAGGTGCTGCCCCAGATATCCTATATCCATGGGGAAGCCCATGCAGGCGCTGCCCCAGATATCCTATATCCATGGGGAAGCCCATGCAATCGCTGCCCCAGATATCCTATATCCATGGGGAAGCCCATGCAGGCGCTGCCCCAGATATCCTATATCCATGGGGAAGCCCATGCAATCGCTGCCCCAGGCCTGGCGCACCGCAGGCACGGCCGGCTCGGCCGGGCTCCACGGACACAGGCGGGCTCTCCGTGCCTCAGCGCCCGGCTTCTTGCTCCAGGGGCAGAGCTGAAACAGCCGAGGGCCGCTCCAGCCACGCTGGCTCCAGGCTGGCCTCACACAGAACCTCGCGCTGCCTCTGCTCCCAGCTCTCATTTTATCCACGTTTTCCCCACATCTATGCCGGATAGACCCCGTGCTAGATAGATACTCCGCAGCCTACCTGTGCTGCCAAAGGATGTTGCACGGTTGGAAAGGCATTTTTAACTTGTAGAGGGCAGTTTCCGCAGGGAAGAAGAGAACCCTGGAAAAATGCCTTGGGAAACGTGGTTCTCAGTGCCATAAGCCGGAGGCTGATTGACATGCTTTCTATGCAAATTGTTACTAGAAAATTCTCGGTTCTCTGTGTTAGCATAGGTTGATTTTTGGTGCAATAATTTTAATATTCCTAAACGTGCTCCATTGGACCCTTCCCTCAGAGCACACCCTAACTCCCCACCCACCCCGGGGTGCATAAGTACCCCTGGCTGACCCAAGACCACGCTTTTGGCGTCATGCCTCTTGTCCCTTGTACTGCGTTGATCTATTTCCCTTCAATACAGCGGACGCATATTGAAGTTTGTTATTTTTGTATTATTAAAATTACTTTTTGGACAACAGATCAAAGCTGTCTCTCTCCATCTAAGTCACCATCGGGCCAGAGTCCTGGGGAAACTAAAAAGGGTCTGATAGTCTGGGGTCAGACTCCAGGAAGTTTAATTAAGTTCTCTAAAAGGTGACATTTAAAATGTGCTAAGATGGAGTTTACTTCATACTCACATGTTAAATATTAATTTAAGATATACTTCTATTTCATTCAAGATTTTGAATTTTGAATTTTACTGGGCTTTTGTTTTTCCATTTGCCTTTTATTAGATTTCCCAGATGCTTGGAGGAGGGGGGAAAGGTGTTGTAGGTAAAAAAAGAAGGGGTTTGGGGTTGGTTTTTAAATTTTACATGGTTTTTAGTCATAAAAATTAAAACCATTTCATGTCAGGGGAGGTTTACATTAGATATTAGAAAAAGGCTCTTCACCCAGAGGGTGGTTGGGCAATGGAACAGGCTCGTCAGTGGTCACAGCCCCAAGCCTGACAGCATTCAAGGGGCATTTGGACAATGCTCTCAGACACAGTGTGACCCTTGGGGATGGTCTTGTGCAGGGCCAGGAGCTGGACTTGATGATTCTTGAAGGTCCCCTCCAGTTCAGCTTATTCTGTGATATGAGCAGAGGTTTGAAAAATCAAAATTACATTTAAAAGTATGCAGAAGCAAAATAAGAAAAAATATGAAAAACCTATTTAAAAATCTTCAGCAACTTAAAATGTGGATTTTGTCTTGTAAAGATTATTACTGTTTCATAAAAATTATTGTTATTAAATAATTTCTATTCTGAAAGGTACAAAGTGATCAGTTTTAAATCCATTTACTTTTGTAACAAGGATGTAACTGAAAAGAGAGCACTCAATAAGGCAGTAATACTAAATACTAAAATACTAAATACTAAAACATTGATCTGTGTATCATTCTGAGGCGTGTTTGAATAAAAAGCAGCAGATTTCTTTAGTGATAATGCAACTTATACTTCAACTTAGTTTTAAAGCTTTTGACCTTTATGGTGGTACCAGAGTAGTTTCTGTGGTCAGAAAATAAGGCGGTGGTGCGTTATTTCCTGTCAATGCTATTCATTAGTATTTCTCTTTGTCATTCACAGAACTTTGTAGTATGAAGCAGCAAAGAGAATCCCTCTTCTGAATACAGCAGAGCGGGGTCTTGGTCTGTGAAATGAAAATCCCTGTGTTTAAAGTACAGCAGAGAGTGACTAAAGCTGGAAATGGGGTTTGGTGATGACCTTCGATTGATTTGTAACATAAACACGGTGCTGTTAACACCCGCTATTGGATGTGAAGGGGTTTCTATGTAAACAGAAAGATCATTTCTGAGTATGAAGAAGGCATTGTGCTGGCAGGACCTAAAGAAAATGAAGTTTCTTAAGTTTTCTCACAGCTGCAGCCAACAGCAGCCTCAGGTTTCCATCGCACAAAGCCTGAGAGCTGTGTACAGCCGTGGGCAGGCTGAGTAACACAAGTCCCATATGAAGACCACAACCAGGAAAGCTGTTTGAATGTAGCTCTTCCACCAATTTTGGTGCAAGTTCTGTGTCAGAACATTCTGACTGTTGGTGGAAATTACAGCATTTATTTTCCTGCCTGACTAAACTCAGAACTTTAAGTCTCCAGAGAAAGCAGATTAGTGCATTAAGCTGAAGCAGGTGTGGGGAACCTTCACTTTGTTGGCTGAATATGCTCTGTGATTTCATTTTATAGGGTACAGCCCATGATTAAAATTACTGTGTGTGTTATTACTGGATAGCAGAGCGTGTTATCTGCCAAACATGTTGGAAAGGCACACTTGGTCCTCTGCAAGGAAAATATTCCCCACCCCCAAACCAAAGTCTAAGCCCTGATACAAGCTGTTACAGGGTAACAGGCCCTTCTCCATCTCTCTTCTGAGTAGAATTTTGTTTCTGTACAAGCTGAGCTTTCTGTGTGATCTAATTTGTATGCATTGATCCAGCTGTGAGAACTTGGAGGCTTGCTCATTCCTCCTGGAAAAGCTGTGCCCAGTACTTTTTAGGATCACACTTGTGTAACATCAGGAAATCATAGTTATTTTATGAGTTTGCTCTTCCTCTGTTGTCTCAAACTCACTACTTGAATATGAAGCTTCCATCAGTTCACATAATGCATACTCTTTAAATTATGTAATCATAGAATATCCTGAGTTGGAAGGGACCCAGACAAGAATCATGGAGTCCAGCTTCTGGTTCTGCACAGGAATAACCCAAAAATCACACCATGTGCTTGAGAGCATTGTTTGAATGCTTCTGGCAGGCCTTGTGGTCATTGAAGCCATCCAATTATTTTGAATTACAATAATCTGCTGTTTTAAGGAAACATTCCAACCTAATTTTATCAGTAAATATAACCTATAATGCTCTTATCAAAGAGAATGATCAGATTAAGTCTGATATGGTCTACTTCTGGGGGGGAAAAAAATCTGGTTTATCTCATTTATTTCTACATCTTCATGATCTTTTTTTCTTCAAATTTGCATATGGCAAATCAGATTGAAGGGACTATAGTTCTGATACTGCTTTCACCTCCGTTCTTCTAGAATACAGACTTTGCATAACCCTCATTATGAAAAAGAGGGTGTAATTTTTAGCTGAACTAGACTTATGAAAATTGTTATTTGTGAGTTCATTAACCAGCTCACCTAGAATTCTGAGAAAGACACTGTCCCTCAGTGCCTTGTGGCTCTGCTTCCTCCTTCCTGGTTCTCTCTTTTTTTTTTTTTTTTTTTTACGTGCTTGCAAAGCCTCGGTTTGCTTGTTACAATTGCCTTCCCATGTCCAATTTAGCTGACACTTGGCAAGAATCATTTCCTGGCCTTGAGACACAGTTTACCTCTGGCCATCAGTCTTTCTGTTCCTTGCACAATCTCTGCTTGTACCTGATTTCCCCTTTGTGATGGCTCACTACACGCTTTGAGCTTCAGCTGCAACAGGAAAGTTTCTTTCCTTGCTTATCATTCAGTCATGTGGCAAAAGGAGTCATGAAGAGCCCAGTGTAAGCTGTCTGCACCAAATCAGGCACCATCCACAGTGCAAACCTCAGTGGGAATAAGAATAGAGTACTTGGGGGTTTTTATTTTGCTGATTTGTATTCTGCCCATTACCCTAAGGGGGAGAAAAAAAAAAAAAAAAAAAAAAAAAAAAGGCATGCTATGCTCGGTCTCAAGGAATGAAAGCATTTGCATCAAATTTCAGATACTTGTACTCTGCTTGAAAAGCATCAGAGAATGGTATAACTGCAGAAATACAGAAGTGACAGATGAAAAGCTGGTACTGTGATACCAACAGGAGTCCTGACTGTGGCATTCAGGACTGGGTTACCCGTTTAAATATGCAACACACCTAAGCCTTTAAATATGCTCAGGCATTTCTCATTCTGTTGTTTACCCCAGAATCGTGCTCACTTTGGATTTTGCTTGCTGCTCTTTCTTGTAGCTGCTCTTCCATGGGAATGCAGATGAGTCTAGCTCCAGAGACACGATCAAGGGGCCCTAATGGGGCCTCTCAGTAACAGAGTAGTACACATCAATAAATGGCATGCTTCCTCCTTGCTCCGAGAGGTAAAAGGATTCTGATGTTCTCCTCAACAGGCATGCAGTAAAATGACAATATATTTAGGTACAAAGAGGGTACTTTTCTTTCTTTGTTCACTAGAATTGCCAGAAAAACTTGAAAAACATTTTAATTCCAAAGATAAAGAGATGTGAAAAAGAGCAAATGTTTTCATTAGCAATATTCTGTTGTGTTTATAGGACTTCTACCAAAACTTTGGTAGAAATACAACATCCTCCTTGGCTTTTTTGTTGTTGTTTTTTAATGCTGACAAATGCTGCAATTAATTTGTTACATAACCAATTCCAGGGCCCAACTGTATCCCTGTAAAGACAGAACAATCCATGATGGATGGAGGAAGCATGCCAGAAAAAGCAAGGCTTCGTGAAGGCATTTTGCCTATTTCTGTCACACAATCCAGCTGAAGCTTTAAGGAAATAAACTCACTAATACTTCTCCAACATATTTGGCTGACAGCTTGTACATCCCTCCTTGTCTTCAATATTACAGAGTTGCTGATGTGCAGGACAAGGGTAAAGTGATCTGTCTGCAGTCGTTGCCGTCACTGGCATCACAGATTATTCCATCTCTTTTCTGCTGTGCTGCATTTGCAAGCAGATTGTATCACTCCTCTCTGCAGCAAACAGCACTCTCTCCTGCCTGGCTCTCAGTGTGCTTGTGTGGAAGCAGCTATGATCTGGGTTTGGCATCTACACTACTGAGATCTGTAATGGGAAACTCAGGGATGTCCAGTTGGCTAACGTGTTTTGCAGTTGCATGAAATATCTAGAAAGAACATGAGCAGTATTTGAAAAACAGGGTTTCATAAAAATTCCAAGAAAGTAATCTGTCACCTACCTTGTTTTCAGAGGAAATAACGACGCTGTGGATAGCTGGGATTTTCAATCCTCATGATTATAATTACTAAGTGAGGAGCAGGCCATTATTGAGACTAGAGGAATGTATTTTCTTTAACTTGCCTGCCCTTGTTAGCACAAAGCATTGACTTTTCTCACATAAGGTCATCTGCTAACCTGTGTTGTGGCAAGCCTGGTGAGAAACACCAGTTTCCATCATAAATTCCAAAGGAATATTTCCTTAAAATCCAAAATCCAGTTTCACACTAAGCATATCATTAGAATGACAGTAAACACCAAATTTTTAGCGGCAGTGAAGCACATCTCAAGGTAAAGTGCTGGGGTTTTTTTACTTTTGAAACTGAGCAAACACAGGATAGCCTCAGCTGCAGGGGCACAGAATCCTAAATAACACACTGCTGAATCTCCAGCACACAATTCACAATCTGAGTGCTCTGTGCTGTGATCTCCTCCTACTCCTTCCAGCCTGTTGCAGCAAACTGCACGGTAACGGAAATCAGCAGAACAATTCCAGCCTGCTGCTAGCGGCAAACAACATTTTCATCTTGTCAGAGTGATATAACTTACAGGGCTGTGAAGTTTCCAGAAGGAAATTACTACTCACATAACTACAGCCTTTTTAAGATGGCTCACACCAAGAAGAGTGAAGGGCAAGACACAAAATCCAGCATAGCAATACAGCCTTTCAGAGCTCTTCAGCTGCAGACATGCTAATGAAGGCAGGAACACAGCAAGCTTGGTGGCTACAGGTTTCAGTACCACGTAGGAGGATTTAGGTCTGAAATCATCATTAGAAGAATGTGAAAGCAGACATGTCTCAGGAGCAGGCTTTATTTTGGGCACGACAAAAGGAGCAGCATCCCAGGGTGGAAGGCTTCAGCAGCACCAAAACCCTCCTGGAGGGAGGAAGCATGGAGCTCTTGCAGAACTCTACCTGGTGGAGGGGGCTGAAGTTGCTGGTGTGGGTGGCAAGTACTGCTAGGGAAACCAGACTCTTTCCAGCTCTGCTCCCTAACAGCAGGTCACTGAATAACCCTTATCTTGCCCTTCAACCTTAATGATATCCTCATGCCCTCTCTCAAATCCTTCTTCATATGTAGGCTGTGTTTGCTCTGTTGCTCCCACAGTTACCTTTAAACACTTGTTAACATGATGACTTTAACTCTCTTTAACACAGCTTTTAGCATCTTCCTGGCAAGTAATCCTTCTTTTGAACCGAGCAAACCTGAGCAGATATTTTACATCCTACAAAGATGTGGAATCTATCACAGTGTCCTTTAAAACCCAATGCGTATGCAAATACATACATAGTAATGAATTTTAAAAGATTAAAAGCAAAGCAAATAGGTCAGAACTGTTATTTAAAAGCAACTTGCAAGAAGAATAAAAATTGATAATAAACCCTTTTCCAAATGTATCAAGTGCAGGAAGCAAACCAGGGAATCAGTAGAGTCAATATGTGATTAAAGTTTAAAGTTAGCCTCAGAGAAGATAAGATCATAGGGAGGCATTACAGAAAAGGTGAATAAATATCTTACTTCTCTAAGAGAGTTAGGGAAGTTCCCATGCAAGACCCTTTCACCTGAACAAGACTGTATTCTCTCAGGAGTTCTATGGTAATATAGTCAAACTGCAGTGTATAACCTTTGGCTTAAAGCAGCAATTTTTTCTGAGAGGAGAAAGGCAATAAAAGTGATTGTGAGTTTTCTTTAATTATTCCAAAACTCAGGGTGCTACAGGTGTGGCATCTGGACCAGAGGGAATTACTAGAGTGTAGTAAAAAAGTTAGGAGAGGCAATAATGTGTTATGAAGGAATCAGCATAGTTCTTAGGAAGAAGACTTATCCCTCACAAGTAAATCTGCTGGAGTTCCCTGAAGGAGTGACTGGGCATGTGACAAGGGAGATCCAGCACATAAGGCCTATTCAGCTTTCCAAAACACCTTCAGTGCAGTTACTTTTCAACACTTTTCAAGGAACCGACCACCAGAATGTCCAAAAGAATGGCAAAAGTATGGGAAAAAGAAGGCAGGATTTAAACAGAGTTTTCACTGTGAGGAAAGGCATTTTCCTTCCTTGGGGACTGGCATGGCATTAAAGCTGTTCAACATAGGCATAAACAACTTCATAAAAGTACTATAATGTAAAACTTACCATGAGAAGGGAGAGGAAAAAATGAGCTGATATTGAGTTACTTGGAGTAGTAAAGATAAATGCTGGGTGTGGGGAGAGACTTCATAATACTGAGCAACAGAGCAAGCTGAAATGCAGAGCACATAATTGCCAAAGTCTTCCTAACAGCAAATAAAATGGGCCTTGATCTGGTTGTTACCACTGAGGAATGGGAACTTGGGTTGTAAGAGTTCAAAAAAGCTGATGGTTCAATACTCAGCAATAGTAAAACTGCAAACAGAACATTTAGTGACTATCAGCAAGGGAACCAAGGACAAATCTGAGAACAGCCTCATGCCATTGTACAAATCCATGAAGCTCCACAGCCTGGAAACCTTTTAGTGCCAGATACCACACTGCAAAAAAGGCATAGGAAAATGCCACAGGATGTGACCACTGTGGGATCAGGCTGTAGATCTCCTTGCTTCAGGATGCTGTGGATGTTAGGAGTTCAATCAGGTTTCAAGTGAGCCTGGGAAAACCTGAAGCAGAAAAACCCATCATCAAGTGAAAAAATATAACACTTCTCCCTCCAGAACATTCACCACTTTGAAGGTTTTGGAGAAAACAAGTACTCAGCTAGATGGACCTTCCTTAGGACCAATAAAAACATTTTTATATTATCATCAATGCTCTTAAATACATTATACAAATTGCTTCCTTGTCGTTATGGGGATGCCTCAGCTGATTTCTGCAGTCACCTTATGAACTGTAGGTTGGTTCTTAGCACCTGAGTCATTGTGTCATATTTCATCAGGCTCAATCCATTGCCTGGTACATTCATCACAAATATTGCTGGAACTTCCTGCAAGACTCAGGTGAAGCTAGTACAAACAATAAAATCTCAGCAAAGACAGCACCTCTGAATTTGGAGATTTTTTTACCTTTTCTCCAATGGTTAAACAAGAAATATCCATGAATTTGATACAACTGGATTATTGTGGCATAGCAATGCTATTGGGATGAGAGAGATCAGAACTATGTAGAAAATCGTCTCACACTTCAGAAAGGTGGTGGAGAGGACAGATATTCCTCAAAAGGGCACAGACAATGAAAAGGGAGCTGAAAGTTCCTTAGAAACCAAACCTAACAACCAGAACACCCAAAACAGTCTTGTGATTGTGACTGCTGTAGACATCTGTCCAACAACTGTGCCAAGAATTCAACTAATAAGCCAAGAACACAGCCAGAACTGAACAAAGGAGTGCTGTCTCCTTGGGGAAGCTGTCTGGTACCCTGCAGTCTAGCTCTGAAGAGCAAACACTCCGTGACAGACATAAAACAGAGGACTCCAGACCACAATACCCCGCTTTAGATTGAAGAATGTATCCAAAATGCAGCATTTTCAAGAGAAGTTTAAACATCAAGCTGTATCAGTCCTAATGAAATTGTGTGAACCTTGAACTGAGAATAAGAAAACAGGAGACATGGGTGGCATTGTCTGTGAGTCACCTCTTGATAATTCTACAATCCATAAATTAGCATGACGATTTCTAAGAAACAAAGTTATTAAACAATAAATTATATCCATGCCCCTCATAAGGCAAAAATAGATATGGCATAGGGTGGATCAGTAAAAGCAAGCACAAGAGATGCCATGGAGTTACAGAACAGAGCTGATGCCAGGACCATGCATTGTGAAACATTGCAGTATGAGGTAGGAATATAGGAGGAATTACAGCAATCTGATCTTTGAGGCCTATCAGTCAGCTCCATTATAATATTTATCTGCATATCAAGAACAGATAATGGTAAGAAAAATGGCAGTCACAAAGCATACATTTAATTGAAAAACTGGAATTCTATAGGAAGACTTTTAGAAAATGTGTGAGCTACCCAACCACCAGCGAAACAAGGTACAAAAACTTCAGTACAGCATAAAATTGTCTCTGCCTGCAAGCTCTCATTCCAGCTGCCAAAAATCTGAAGAGCTTGAGCTGTTCTAATCTCTAATTTGTAAAGAGTCAGTGTTTATTTTGTTTGTCTCTCTATTTTTTGAATATTATGGTTATTTCTGCTCTTAGTACAATGATAAGGCAGCTCATTTATTTTTCAAGCCCTATATTTTTCAAAACTGAGCCAACCACATATTTTCAGCATGATATGAATTTTCCTTCACCTTGCTTTACATCACCAAGTGTTATGAAAGTTACTCTCTTGCTGTTTGTAATGCAATTTGGAATCTTCTCCTGACAGTTATAATACATCCAAATAATTATTCATCCCCATTCATAGCTGAATCTTCTCCAGAGCATCAGGCCAGAATTATCTGGTGACATGCTGAATGGCTGAGAAAAAGAAGGGATTTCTCCTCTGTTTCCGCTCACACAAAACTCACTGATGCCACAAAACATTTCCAGTGATTTTCTCCTCCAGGAAAGTGGAGAGAATTTTGCCTTGATCAGAACTGATGTGTTTGCAGAAGTAGAACGACTCTCTGATGTGAACAGACTGGTGCCTGGGAAAGTCTTTGCAATTTCCTCTTTCTCCTCTTGCAAAACATCTCTTCACATTAGGAATAAAGCACAGCAAAACCGAGGCGGCAGAAGCTGTAATTTATAAGGGATGATGACACAGTGCTGCAGCTCCTTGCTCACATGATATCAGCTCTCCTCCTTCGCTCCAGGCCATGGTGGACCTTGCTAGGCTTGCCAGAGCCCTCCTCTCCCTGGGGTCACTCATGTGCATGAATTATGTGAAGACACTGTAGGTCTCAGTGATGCAAAGGACAGAAAACTGCTGGTACATTGTGCTTTCACCAACAGAGCATCTGAGCCTAGGACATATCCTGCACTGGTTAAAAACAAACCACACAAAGGAGTGGCCACAGCAGCTACATTTGGAGGTGCAGTCTAGAAATGTTACTTTCCAAATGAGCTAAGCACAATGTTAGCCTTGGAATTAACAATTATTTCAATGTATCTGAGTCCTGCATCAAACACAGCAAGTGAGATTCAGCTCCAGATCAATACACCAAAACGGAAATATCTCTGTGTGAGCTATCTGGGTAATGTTCCTTTGTAGTGGAGTTCTAGGGCTTGATTTGGGCTTTCCTGTCACACACATAGATGGCTAATGTTATTTAAGGTGCTGCATCAGTGACATCTGCACAGGGAGGGCAGCTGTAACACAGGAGCAGCAGCCAGGGGCCAGGGGAGGTACCTGACCAGGCACAACGTGCCTCTGCTGAGGCAGAAGTGTCCTGTGCCTGGTCAATATTGAAAAAGAGTTTCTCAGTACCCAAATGTGCCTCCCTGTTCTTTGTCAAATCACTAGGGTGCATTCCCTCGATTTCCATTGGTTATGAAGGAAGCTTTATTTGCAAATAAAGTATCTCCACTCAGCTTCCTCAATTATGGGGTATTAATCTGACTCTTGCTCAATGGGCTTCATTCAAATGCCTAACAATTTGCATTTTTTTTTGCCTTTGAGATGCCTTAAGGTGCCCTGAGCTTTCCCAAGGAGCTGACAGCTATGAAATTGGAGCTGCACGAGGCACCCCTGTCCTTGGAGCTGCAGCTGCAGACATGGCCCCGCTGCTCAGAGCACCTCCAGCGGCACGTGGTGCTCAGGAGCCAGAAGTTCCACGTGTCCATGTGCCCTCTATCTTTTCCCCTCCACGGCAAATCAGTATACTTGATATATAAGAGCCATGCCAAGCCTAGGCTCTGCTGCTGTGCTGAAGGCAGGGTGTATTAGCCATTTCCTCCCCTTCTTTGTATCTCTGTGGCCTGTGCAAAAAGCCCTTCCTCTGCATTCTCCACGGACACAGCGGTCACAGGGACGGGGGTGAATGTCACGCTCTCAGGATCTGGCAGGCTCCTGCAAACCCGCAGCCTGACCTCAAGGCTCTGTGGACGCGGCAGGCTTGGTTAGCTCCTCGCTGAAGACATGTCAGGGGATCAGTCAGTGCCCCAGCAGCGCCCACAGGCAGCTCCCTCACACCAATATCCTGATACCGTCCCTTCCCTCAGCCCAAGCGTGCGCTGCTTATTGCAGAAACGTTCTCCACCGCAGCTAAACCCCTCCTTACACGTACAGACGGTCTCAGCAAACAATCACTGGGCTCTGGTGCCTTCTGAGCTGCAGGCAGCTCAGGTCCTGCTATGTGTGAGAGGCCTTTTTTCCAGGAAGCCCCTTTGTAGCTGTTTTGTAGCCGTCAGAGAGAGGTTTTTGTAAGAGGCTGCCGCGGCGTGGGCGACTGCCAGCGTATGGCGGAGATCTGTTAAAAGAAGAAGCTGGGAGAGAAGTTAAGATAGCAAGAAGAAATTTTATTCATGCATTAAGAATAAAATAAACCCTAGCTATCACAGGAGGCCCACTAGTCAAAGGAAATTGTAAATCTGCTGATAACAATGCAGAAAATGCAGAAGTACTAAAGAGTTTCAGTTTATATTTGGAGGAAGGAATGTGATAGTCTCACATCACATGAAGATGATGAACTGCGGTCGACTTAGCAAATAAGTCAGATGATGATAAAAGGCATCTCTCAGGATATTGTCACATAAGCCAACCTGCATTATTTGCACTCAGGAATCGTGAAAAAGCAGACTGTGGAATACCTCCAGCCTACTGTTACTTCTTGACAGATTTTGGCGTTAACAACATTGAATGCAGGTGGTGTGAAATTCCAAATGACTGGAGGAGTGCAACTCTTGTGATGACATTAAAAACATGCAAATATATTGGGGGGAGATCTGTGCAAACAAACAACAAAAAAAGTTTGTCCACCTCAGGTAAAACAGGTAAAGAATCTGATGAAAGGACATGTGTGTATTCGGTGTTTCAGCCTTGGCATCCTGATAGAGATGGGGTGATACAAGATACAAATAACCCAAACGGTGCACAGATTCAGAACTAGCTGAAAGATTTCAACAAGTCCTCGGTGAGACTCATCATGCAGTGGTATGGAAGTAAAAAGAAAATAACCATGGAAAAATTTGCAGATGACACAAAGATGGAGTCCTAAATAAAGATGAGCCCAAGATATTTTTATTATTGTTGTGGACCACTAATATATAGAGTGGAAGAAACTAGCTAAGGAAACAAATTCTCATTCTGTTGATGTTAGGAGATTAAGACCAGCTGCCATTCTGGTAACAATACCTCAGGTAAGCACAAAATACACTAAACTTCACCAGCACAAATTATCTTTTAACAAACACAGGTTTTGCTTGCACACCTTCCTGACTGAGTGCTGACATTTGCATAGCATTACAGCTGTGATTGAAAAACCTGAGCAACTTCTCTAGAACACGTTTTCTTTTCTGCCCTCCAGTATCTGTTATCCTTTGTGTGGGACTTGATGACAGCGAAGCTTTCTGAGAATTTCCTTGCATAAATTTAAACTTGTTATCACCTCTCTGGCAGTTTGCTACGAATTTCTGGAGATTTCTCTAAACCAGATTAAGTGTCATGGTAACAAGGTTTGGCACCAGCACATCCTCTTCCCCGCTGGATCTGAGTCTAACTCTTCCATCTGCCGAACAGCCTGCTGTCAGCACAGCCATGCAGCATCCTGACTCTGGCGAGGGCACAGCACCACTGGCAAACAAACACCCAAAAGGACACACCCCCTATTTCCTGCTAAGGCTTCCCTTCTCCCACAGGGACATCCTCTTCTTTGAAGACTGTTGTACAGATTTTTCCACCACTGCTTCTTTATGCTTCAGGTTTACCAACATTCATTATGCTTTTTCATAAAGATTTCAGCTCAATTTGATATACTTTATTCTTTTCCTCAACTCTTCCCCTGCATTTTCATTCCAGTGCTCCACAGTCTGTTTCTAAATCATATTTAATGTTTTTAAAGGCCAACTGGAAGTCAAAAGAAGGAGAATTATTCATAATTCATCCTTTTTCCACCCTTACATAAGTGATCATAGCTTTGATGAACAGCACTGTATTTTCTTTCCTCTATGTTTTATATCCATGTGAAGATAACCCACTTAGAGATGTCTTTCTTAAGCCTGCTTTACAGTCTGCTTTTTACACTGCTGTCTACACTGCTTAATCTTTCCACCAGAGTATATGTTTGCCAACACTGGCAGCTACGTTAGAAGCAATATACAAAATAATTTTTAATGCTGGTATTGCAAAATCCAGATGGTAAAAGCCATCTTTGAGCAACATTAACTAATTTTAATATTAGAAGTCCTTAATCTGTGATCTAGATTATGTAGGGTAGGAAGTACGTACCAGTAAATAATATGGGGGGAATTTGGCCCTTTTCACTTGTATATCCTGTACCAGGCGTCTCCAGGACACATAATAATATGGGTTAACAGTGGCACGTGCAAGCAGTGAGGGTGCTACTGAGTGATTTGGTGGGCAGCATGGAGAGTATATTCACACAATGTGCTACTGTGCCGAAATAGCAGAGCTGGCTCTGAACAAACTGGCCCAGAAAGCAGATGCAGAGTGACTGCATCAGTATTGCTTTCCACTCAGGCTAATTACTCCAGATAATGCACAGGCCAAAGCAGCTGGCACAGAGCTCTACAACCCTTCACATGGGTTTGTTCCTCAGCTTGCTCTCTGGGAGCCAGCTCTGATTGTGCTATTTGAAAACCCGTTGTGCCGCAAAAGCTTACATCTGCTGCTGCACAGCAAGTCTCCGTGAGGTTTATAGAGTGGCTATAAACCCTTTTATTGGAGGAAATGCAGCCTGGAGGCCAGAGGAAGATGGTACGTTTTGTATGCAGAGCCGTACAATGAGGTGTGTGGAGAATCCCACGGACAGAAACTGTGTCTGGTTCTTCTTCCCAGCATCTCCTCTCATGAGCATCTGGACAACGGGGTTTTTACCACCCCAGACACACAAAGGAAGACTTGAACCTGGATTTCCCACAGTGTCACTGCAAACACCGCCATCACCACTAGTGGAACAGAAAATACTGGGAAAAAAAGCTGTCAGATTCACATTCAACGTGGAAGAAGCTGTGTCCCACTAATACTGACTGGTGCCCAAGGACAGGTGTGTTTCAGGACATTGGCTGCCACGAGCAACTCATGTACTCCCGGAGCTGTGAACTTCTTCCTTGGAATCAGAGCAGTGCTGAGTTTGCCAGTGAAAGTATTTCCCTTCAATGTGGCACTGGGCAATGCTTGGCCTCAGGCTGACATTTCCAATCTTGCAGTATCACCTAGACTGTCCTTGAAAGTTGAGAACTGCTTCACAGGGACACCTGAGGTTCAGGTGAGGTTTGTCCTCACCTTGCCACATGCCAGACCGCTTCCTCATTGCCATTAGCCACTGGGACACGCTGCTGCTTCTGCTGACTTCCACAGCACCAGCTTTCAAACTGGCCTGTGCAGTTCCTATGGACAACATTATCTTACCCTCTGGGTATTTTGGACCAGCTGAAAACTTGCTTGAGGTGTTCTGGTGTTAAGGATAACCACTTCTTTAAAATTAAGATTAGGAAGCTACTTTGAAACCACCCCTGTCTTCAGAGAGAGCAGGTGAAAATATATACTTGGAAAATTCAAGCCAGACAACAAAAGTTAAAAATGCTGACAAAACATAGAACTTGCCTCAGGTTTATGAAGTATCTTCATCCGCTGAAACTTAGATCTTGTATCTATTTGTAACTTAAGAAACAATACAAACATATACATAGGAATTTAAGTACCTGCTCATTATTGCCTTTTTTCTTCCTGAGACCAGTCCAGATGAGAATCTGATGTTCTGCAACAATAATGAGTAGAGGTCCCCAGATTTGCTTTCGGGGGGCTTTGGAAGAATTCACTACATGCAGGCATCTTTGATTTCATACAGAAGAAAACATCACAAATAAAACACAAAGAAGTATTTCTATCAGGAAGAAATCAGCCCTTGAAGATCTTGATAGTTTTCTGTCTGTTGAAAATGCAACAAAGCAAGATGCAGGACATCGAGGTCAGGACACACCCCCACATATGAGATAAGAAATTGTAAAGCTGTGTTTTCTTATAGGACAGGAGATAACACAGCTGCTATAACAAGAAAAGTGCCTATCCCCTGTGTGGAAGATTCTGCCTTGACAGAAACGATTAAATCTTTCTCTCAGCACTGCCTTTCCCGTCCACTGCCACTGTGAGTGCTGCCACCCTGACCCATGTGTGCTACCCAGGGACACCAGCGGTGTGCTGAGGTGTGACACAGCCAGCTCACATCCTGCAGAGCTGGAAGCCAGCGGCGACCAAGACACCTTGGAAATCAAAAGACAGAATATCTGAGTAAAAGTGTGAGGAAAAACTGTTGGAGAAAATTCAGAACTAAATGTTGGTGACCAGGCCTAACTAATCCACCTGGTGACCATGTATGAGACATATTTACAGGATGTTAAGAGCAGCGTATCGACCACAAAAATTGGGTGTCCAAATTAACCAGACTGCATGAAAAGCAACTCTACCTGAAATGACCAGCATTATGACCATGAGATAGGGGGAAATTACTCAGTTTACTGTCAAATTATCTAAAAGAATAAAACATTGTGAAATGCTTTAAACAGACTTAGAGAGGAGGAGAAAAAAGGTGAAGGAGTCTGGGGACAAACTGATTTTTGTTGTAGCTGCTTAGGGCCAGAGCCTGAGTAGCTTTAGAGACTGAATTATCCTCACCTCTTAACAAATGGTCCCTTCAAGTTATGCTTCAATCTGGGCACTATTTCAGTATGTGCTTTGTGGGCAGAGGCTTTGATGTCCAGAGTGTCAACCCAGGACTTTTCAGAAGGCACTGCTAACCTTACAAAAAAATATGTTGAGGGGAAAAAACCCACCTGCACAAAACCCTCTCACGCACAAGAGCAACAGGAAAGCCTAGCTAAAACCACACATCATAAAATTATTTACAGCAACTGAGACTGAGGCCAGGGGAGTTATTCCACACTTGTACCATCACAGCTGTGATAGGAGTTGAGCCTTCAGTTTTTGCAGAGTTGAAACACCATCTTGTTTCAAAGGGAAATCTGTAGCTGTAGGGTTTTGTATCTTGATGCAGATAGAAAGGCCAAGCAAAACAAATATCGGAAAAGATCCTGAGAGTCAGCAGAAACTACATGGTATCCTTCCCTTATTAATTCATGTTTATTTTAACTGTCTTTCCTCCTGACCTTTTTCCTAGACAAAAAGGCTTATAACCAGAGACTCAGACAGCATCTTTTATTCTTACATCTGTTTCAGTTCCAGTTAAGGCCAGCAATAATCCCTGATTATTTGGTGGTCTTGAACTTCTTCCCAGATAAAACACACAAGCCTTAAAAATGGAAAGTCCTGGCTGAAAAACATTTCTTTAATATCCAACCTAAACCTCCCCTGACACATCTTCAGGCTCTTCCCTCAGGTCCTGTCGCGGTCACTAGAGATGAGAGTCTGCCTCTCCTCTTCCTCTCACGTGGAAGCTGTGACTGCACTGAGGTCTCCCCTCAGTCTCCTCCAGGATGAGCAGACCAAGAGCCCTCAGCCTCTCCTCACACTGCTTCCCCTTGAGGCCTGGCACCATCTTTTTTGTCCTCCTTTGGAGGCTCTCTAATATTTTAATATCTTATATTGTGGTCCCCAAAACGGCACCCAGTGCTCGAGGTGAGGCTGCACCATTTCTGTGTCTGCAGGCAAGTACCAGCAGAAGAGAGCACACACACAGATGCAGACCACGAAAATGATCCCACAGCCATATACACGGATATGCAATGGCATGGACAGTGGGAAACTGGGACTGAGGGGTCTGACAGGCTTTAGGGGCAGTGCTGGTGGTAGCTGTCAGTCACTCACCCCCACAACTGGAGCCTCAGCCTCCTGCTGCCAGAAACAGCTAGAGCTCACTTCATGCAAGTGCAAAAACACCCCATGGCAGAAAAATCCCTGCCAGGGGACTGTAGAGCAGAGTGGCACCGTGGTGCAGGGACAGGAACTGCTGCAAACGGGGCAATTCATCTCGGGAGAGAAAGATGGGGACACAAGGGAGGAAAATGCAGTGACACAGCAGCTTCACCAGAGAGGCAGCACTGGCTGCTCCACTCTCTGTGTAAGGGTAGAAGTGTCCTCATGGGGAATGAATGCAGGTAAAGAGCAGACTGTAACTTCACCCTTTAATTTACCATGTACTGACTGACCAACATAAATAGTCCTTCTTGCCATTTAAAAATACATGCCATACTAAATCACATTTTAATCAAGTGATTAAGTCAAAAGGACTAGATGCTTCTTTGGCATCTTGGATTAAGCACCCAACATACCCTCTAAAAATGATACAATGTGGGTGTACAGTAAGTGAGTTTTACTAATATGTTCCATTCAATTGTTATTATGAAAAAGGAAATTATCAACAGCTAAAACACTTTTCATTTGTTTCCCATATTGCTCTTCCTTCTCAAAAGTGACTTGCTCAAATAATCTTCGCAGCCCACACACATCCACTTTTCAAAAAATAAAAAAGCACCAGCCCAGATTTGACTTGTTGGCCTCACTTCTACTATTTGTAGTGACAGTCGCTTTATTTTTGGATTGTGGCTTTTAAATCTGAAACTAAGAATGGCAGCCACCCCCGGAGTACCATTTGCGTAGGGGGAATGTTTAGTACACAAAACTGTCTATGACCCTTCCTCCTATCACTCTCTCCGCCTACACCTCTCATCCTCCAAGTCAGTTTTCTGTGAAAATCAGTGAGACATGTCAAGCAGAAGCCCAGCTCTCGGTTGGCAGTGTTAATATGAGGAAGTTCAGTCAGGCATGTTAGCTTGTGACTCCTCATTTCACGCTGCGAACAACAGGACGAGGCTTCACAGCAGTCAGGTCCTGTCCTAGAAATAGGTGCGCAAGGCAACAGTTTATTCATTTCAATAATATTGTCTACATCAAAGGAGTCATAGTTATATGGGAACGTCCTGACGAGAGCATATGAATTTTCCACTGAGTTCCCTAGTAGTGTTCAATGTTAAAAGAATTGTGAGGAAGGCACGACAAAAACATCAGATAGAAAATTAGAAAATAACTTCCCTATAAGTGAGACTTCCTTTGCTAGATACTTCTTTCACACCCTGAAATATTTGTGTGTCTCTAAAAAACCCTTATCTCATCTAATTTCCTGGGATTTGTTTTCAGCATTGTGGACTCTTGAGCACTGACTGCTGCTGCGCTTTTGGCCTCAGCAAAGTCCCAAGGCGCATGCGAGCACAGGAATCTGAGAAGACACCTGCTCCACACCGTGTCACTGTGCACACCACCCCCGCGACTAATCACTCCCATGGCCTGCTTTAGAGCTCTCTTTATGGCTTGGATTCTTTAGACATGAGTATAGCTACAAAGAACATGCCATTTCTTTGTGGCACTGTGACTTCCAGCCCTTCATCCAGCCAAGGATTTAGGTAGTTTTTCAGGCTGGTGCTCCACATTGGGACAGCATTTTCCATAGTCAACACAGGGAAATATTCAGAGTTAAGTAGTAAGCCATGTCAAGGAGTACAGGAACTAATGGGATAAATGAATAGTTTAAATTATTTCTTTCCCTTTTATAATCTGAGCATTTCTTTGTCTATTGCATAGCTCATTCTCCCCAAAGAGCTGGATTCCTCCACAGTTCTTCCCAACACACAAAATCCTGTTAAATGTGAACCGTGTATTTTTGCCATTTTATTTAATGTTTCTTTTCTTAAGCTGTCAGAAAAAAGAAGGTTAAAGATCCCCATCAATCAGAGCTTTGCTTAGTGCAATGTTGCACCAAGAGGACCCTGCCTACTCTCCTTAATGATCTCCCAGCACACATGAAATGTAGGAGTGTCCTCTTGTATCCAGAGGGGAAGCATCTGCTAACTGACAAGAGATATTATCTAAGCCTCAGAAAGTTTCTCCATGAAAGTGGAATCCCAGGACAGCCCTTCTGATCCAGAAGGGAGGTAAGAGAGGAGGTAAGGAGATATTTCAGTAGCAGCTCATTTTTCTAATATGCGTCTTAAATTTTTTAGCCACGTCTCTTGTTGATGAAGAGTATGGATTATCAGAAGGAACAGAGTCGGCAAATTTTACTCTTGAGAAAAATAATGCAACTTTACTAATTTTCTAATGAAAGCTCCCATTGTCAGCTCAAAATAAGTGCTAATTTGAAAAAGAACATGTGAGCTGTATATCGAAATGCCCACAGTTGTCATACACAAACACCACACTTGCACGTTAAACAGCACTTTTTCTGGCAGTGGAAATAAGAACTACTTTGTTTCTAAAGTTGTTTGTTTTGAATTTTTGAGATGTGAAGGCTCTCAGCTGGAGGTTCAAGAGTTGGCTTGGCAAGAGTCACAGTTAGGAAATTACAGGGGTTTAAGGCTCAGGTTGACAAGGACTGTGATGTAGGGTTAAGGGTGGATGGAAAAGGCTTTCCTACAGCGAGGCTTGTGCCAATAGGAAATCCCTATCTAGTTTCACAACTTCACCTTACAGAAGTTTCAATATCAGGATTTTTGTTGGGAAAAACTTTAGGCCAACAGAGGCTGATGAAGAAGTACTGGATTGAGAAGAAGCTCTTGCTAAATTTAAGGCTGGTGCCAAGAGAAGAATGAATCCAACACCAGTGCAAATCCTTGCTTAGTTGAACACAGTGAGGTCTTCCAGCCTTATAAAAACCAAAGAGGGCACATGTCTGATCAAACCTTGCAACCCTTGCCAGATCCAAAAAGAACTGAAAACTCCCAGACTTTGCTTGCCTGCACCCTCTTCCATCACTTAAACCTTAAGGCCAACTGTCTCCCAGCAAACCCAGACACCTTCAGCTATTCCCAAATCCAAACCAAATTCAGCCTGGGTAACAAATTAAACTCCAGGACCTGTTTTTATCCCATCCTGAATCACAGTCACTCTTGTCATCCAAAACTCAATTTAAGTTAATACTAAATTTAATCTTACTGGTTTCTGCCTGCCCCAAACACCAGAGTGCAGTGGGGTTGGTATGACAGACTTTACATGGTGTCTGAAAGCAGTTGAGAAGCTAGTTTAGGGTTGGTGTTAAGACCAGTTTTAGGCAGCAAGGACCAGGGAATTCAGTCTGTGTCTGTCTCCAGCAGAAATCTGTCTGGCTTCAACCCAGGCCACATGACTAATTTCCGATCTGGGGCTAGAAAAGGTCAAAAGATTCCAATAAGTTGGAGAGTCTACAACTGCTGGAGCATCTCCTCTACCAAAATCAGACAAACAGCCCAGAAATAATGAATCTAAATGTTTCTGGCCATGATCATAAAAGGCCTCTTTTGTGGTGTTTGGTATACACAACTCTATAAATAAACTTCACCATGAGACAACCTAGGAATAAAATCCAAGTGACAAAATGCATCTGTTCTTTTAAATAATTACAATATTATTTTAAAAATTACTTAGAAAGGTGATGAAGCCCAGGCCTCAAAAATTGGGGAACATAAGTTAATTAATTAATTAAATTCATTAAGTGCACACATGCAAGGGTGTTATAATTCCACCTTTAATTACATGGCAGCATAATTTTTTTTTTTTCCTTGCGTTGTTGAATGGATTGCGTGAATATTCCTCCTCAGCCTATGGTGAAATGTATGAGGGATGGGCAGCTAATAATGGTATAATTACTAGGGTTCTTATCTTCCAAGCTAAAAAAATTGTAAAATATCTAGTAAATGGGAAAAATTATTCTAGAAAGGAGACTAAAACCATCACAATTAAAGAAAATAGAGAACCTGAACATGCAAAACACTGTGCTCACTAAAGTCAGCAAATCATTAAAATGATGGTCATCTGATACTTAATATGTCCAGATCAGAGACACTAGCTATAAGTCAGATAACAGCACTACCTGAAATCACAAGAGTATTGTGAAGATAATTCATTTCAGCTGGTGAATGCATATTAATTCAGATATAATAAAGACACAAGCACAAGAATGTCTGCAAAGAAGTACATAAATACTGAGCTGGATATATTAAAATATGTTTGCAAGAGGAATATTAAAGAAATATTGACAAAGTACGCTCTCTCATCTGATAGGGGAAAATAGCACATAAGAAAAGAATTTAAAACCCCCACCTACATGCCTTTGTGCAGGTATTCTGGTATCTTATTTTTTTAAAAAAGAAGACATTAGACCGTTCCAGGAAACATGTAAAGAATATTAAAAGAAATGTAGACGTCAAAGTTAGCAACCAGTCACTCAAGCTCAACCAGGAAAAAAAAAAATCAAAACCAAAAATAAAGCATTGAGACTCTCTGCGTGCTTAAAAAAAGACAGGCTCATTTTCTGTGCTGAATTTGGAGCTGAATAAGGACTTGGTGGAAATAACAGAATCTGTGGCACATTTTTGCACCACAGTGACATCAACACCTTCGTGGATGAGACGCTTCAGTGCCCAGCACTTGTAGCTTGATGTGCCTCACTTAACCCATGGGTCTGAGCCAACACACTCATGAAACCATGAGAACTCTTGGTCACGGTCCTTTCCGAAGTAATTTTCTTTGCAAAAAGATCAAACAGGCACTTCAGCCATTCATATGGCCATGCTACATCAGTAATACCTATGAGAAGCAACTATGTCTGATCTAAATAGTATTTAACTTCGCTGCCTCATTGGGAGGACAAAGGGACATTCATGGTCCCTACTCTTGAAAGTGGTTGTTGTCAGAACTAATCAATGTGGGCGATGTAATTCTGAAAAGGCTGGAAAAATTGCTTAATAAAACCGAATTCCTGAGTGGCTTATGACTGTGATTTACTCAGGACTTCCATTAAATGATAACAAAAACAACAGAATATGTTGGATATTAAACCAGGCTTCAAGAAAGGACAGGCTATAAAAGGTACAGCATGGAGCATGGACAGTGTTTGTGAAAAATGCGCAGAGGCACAGCTTTCCAGCTGGACCCAGAAACTGGTGCAGTTGAGAGTATCAGAAATTCTTACTTTCTGTCTATTACAAAGAAAAACCAAGTGATACATTCATAAACTGATACGTCCATAAACTTTAAATATATCAATGAGGAAAAAAATAATTATAAGTTTTGTTGCTGTGATAAAAAAATGTTCTAGACCTAGGCAGCTTCTTCATCTTCCAGCTGACTGGATGATGAGGGTTGTGCACAGTCCATGGAAAATTCTTTACCATAAGCTTCACAGAGGTAACTCCAGAGCCTCATACACAAAATGCTCTGGCAATTCTGATGTGTTAGAGTGTTCTCAGGCAAAAAGCAATAGAAGTTTAGCACAGGGAAAAATGTGGTAAATTTTGTTCTCTAGAGTAACTAGAGCTTCTTGAGTCATACCTAAGCATAAAGGTCCAGAGAAGCTGATTTTAGCCACGGGATGGATGGTGGTGGTGTCTTCCTCCTGTCCCTAGGCTGGTCTATGATCTGAGAAATGCTCAGAATCTTGGGTGCATCCTTTCCCTTTAGAGTGGGTTGTCACCCTAATACACAGATTTGGTAGCACTGACTCCAAAAACTGGAAATAACTTTCAGCAGCAATCCCACCCTTATACGTTGAAGCATCAGGTTCTTGACCTCGATGCACTTGATTGACTTTTAACTAAAAACCTAACATGGATGATCAGCAAATCCTGTAATTCTTTAGTAGTTATTAATAGTAATAGTGTAGTGAACCCCAAAGAACCTAATTTTTAAACCCAGACATAATTATTCTAGATGCTGTACAATAAGAAATATTGGTTCCCGTGTCAAAGAGTTTCATGGGCAAGTGCAGCATGGAACACAGAAGGATAAAGAAAGAAAATATGAGAAAATAAATAGGTAATTGGTGTGACAGCATCAGCAGGCCAGCATAGGGACTGGTCTGCTTCTGGGGGGAGCACAGGAAAGGAATGTTAATGACAAACCAGCAGCAAGATGATGATGAATCTTGGCAAGTAATTACAAGATGGAAAAAGGGTAGACCAGACAAAAGCCACTCAGAAATCTAATGAGTAGGCAAAGGAAGCATCACAGGTCACTTGAAAGGAAGAGTCACTTACTAATTTTTCCCTGCCTTGAACTTGTGTGACTTCAGACTGAGTACACTGGTCAGGATTTCCAGAAGGAGCTTCAGCAGCTCATTCTTTAGTTGTCTAGTCCGAGATCCTTTAGAAACAACTGGCTTTCGAAGAGCATGGACCTCACCTGCTTTGGAAAATCTGCTCTGTGGCCTACGTTGGACACCAACAGATTCAGCTATTTGCCCCCAAATCTCAAGCCACTTCTGATATTCTTGGCTCACACAACACCTCCATATTCTTATCCCTTCAGAGGAAACAAAAATGCTTACCTGAGTTGATTATCTGACTAGTTACTGAATGCATGTGTGACGGATGAAAGAACACCAAAAAGTGAACAATTATAAACATGTAGTAACCACTGACTGCAAAATGCTGGTGTACACACCTCTGAACAGCTGCACTGGGAAAGGTGAGTGATACATGGTGAGGCTACACAACACATGAAGATATAGAGGCAAATAAGGCCAATACCTGCTAGAATATTAAGGACAAATGAAAGTGAGCCCAAAGATTATACATATTAAACTTTCCAGCTATATCAGAGATTTTGAATCTGTTTATTCAATAAAGTAAAACATACTAATTCCCAGGGAATCAGAGAATAGAACTGCAATTTCCCAGTCACATCAGGATACCAGTACAGGTGAGAGAAGGTTCACGTTTTATAGATCACTCTATTCTAGGGAGTCAGTGCCATGTGACTACCAAAGAAACTTCCTTCTATGCTATTTCTCCATCCTGATTTTAAATTAAGCACTAAAGGAGATTGCTGCACATTAGTTATATTTCTCATATGAGTAATAAAGAACTAACCATACACATTTACGACATTACCAAAGCAATTATAGCTAAATTATAAGCAAAGTCTATTTTATTAATGACTATGACTCAGAACAATTCCACAATCTCTTCTGCTTACAAAGTCCAACAACTGAGCGCCCTGTACCCTGATCTCATGACACCCCATCTGGAGGAACGTGTTCAGCTCTGGGGCCCCCAAACTAAGAAGGGCATGGAGCCTACGGCTGCTGACATTTTGGCCATGGAGCTCTATGTGGTGGAGGAGGGCTTTGAAGATGCTCTGAGGGCTGGAGCACCTCTCCTACGGAGAGAGGCTGAGAGAGCTGGGATTGTTCAGCCTGGAGAAGGCTCTGGGGAAACCTTGTATCACCTTCCAGCACCAAAAGGGGATGTGTCAGAGAGCTGGAGAGGGACTTTTGACAAGGACATCAAAAGGGCATAGTAAGAAAAACAAGGGGGGATTGCTGTCCATTGAAATAGGGTAGATTTAGATTAAATATAAATTTAGGGAAGAAATTCTTCACTGTGAGGGTGGTGAGGCACTGAAACAGGTTGCTTAGAGAAGTTGTGGCCAATCCTTCCCTGGAAGTGTTCAAGGCCAGGTTGGATGGGACTTTGAGCAACCTGGTCCAGGGGGAATTGTCTCTGCCCATGGCAGGGGGTTGGAACTAAATGACCCTTAAAATCCCTTCAAACTCAAACCATTGTAGGATTCTATGATCTCATTACATAAAAAAGGTTATTGCTACCCTCCATGCACCCTGTGACATGACTCAGTACTTTACAAGATCAAGCAGCTCTTGGGGTTGGAAGAATTGTTTTACATTGTTGAGCTTCACATGGTATTTTCCTACAAAATTTGTCAAGATTTATAAAACATGCATTTTGATTTCAGTGAACACTTGCACTTCTTTGCTGGCACAGATTCTAATCTTTTTACAAGCACTGGAGAATGCATTTTCACAATGAGCTTTTTCAATGCTTTTAGGAAAAGATTGGTACGAAGAGGAAAGAAAAATCAAAAAGATAGTGAACTGTGCTCCATAAAGTTGTTGCTTTTCTGTCTCAGGAATTTCCTCAGCTTGCAGCTCAGGTGACATTTACTTGAATTGTCTTAAAGAGAGCGAGGAGATGATGCATCACATAGATTGGCTCACATAGCAACAGTGATTCAGTAAAAGGTCAGCTTTATACCATACATAGGCAACATAAAGGCTTCATCCTACTGTTAATGAAGTCAACATCAAAAGTCCCATGAACTTCAAAGTGCCAGGGAGGAGCCTCTTACTCCAGAATGTTTAGCAATGCCTCATGAGATATCCAGACAACAGCTCACCCCCTGAAAGACATCTCTGCCATAGTTGTTAATAACATAGACTGCTTATAATGTAATTTTACTGCAAGCCTATAGCTGTTGACATCTTGTCCATGGTGCTGTATGTGGTGGAACAAAACAGCAGGTCCAAAAGGCCCTGGAATTCCACAGAAGGAACAACAAAATGCCAAAGCAATGAAATAATTGTACCTACTCGCTTCGCTTCATAGTAGTACCTTAAAAAAAAAAAAAAAAAAAAAAAAAAGGAGGAGGGGGACGACTAAAACATTTGGAAAGAACACTGTGTAACATGAATTTTTTATTTCTTTAGCTATTTTTATCTCTTTCTGCTGCTTGTGTAACATATTGCATGAATCCGTACGCAGATTCTGCTTGCATCCCCCAGGCTGAATTGATTTGATCATTATCTGCAAGAGGAGACTTAGATTACTAAGTCTGACTGCAGGGTCTGAAATAGTCAATTAAAATATAGATGAGATAAAGGAAAACACCAGCAATTACATCACCGTCTCCAGGAACGACGGCTCAGCTCTCAGCGCTACGACGGGGGGTTTATGCGCTTTTCAAAGGGCTAGGAAGCATTTAGGATGAAACCAAGATTAGGACAACCCTTTTACCTGTTCCGCCATCAAACCAGCGCTTAGGGGCGGAAAGTTTCGGCGGCTGCGACGAAACCACGCCGGGACGCGGCAGAGCGGAGCCGGGCGGGGATTCTCGAGGCAATGGCACCGCCTGCAGACCGCGCTGGGAGCGCGGGCAGCGCCGAACCGCGCGATCCCGCGGGGCTGCTCCTCCCCGCCCGTGCCCGCTCGGCCGCGCCGGACACCGCTCAGCTCCCCCCTTTTCCATTCCTCACGGGATAATACCCACCCGTGCTTTTGCTCTTCGCACTCAGTTGTTTCCCAACCCTTCCCGCCTGGTCCCCGCCCCTCCCCATCCTGTTAGTCCACTTTGGGATCCCATTTCCTTCCTCCTGCCCCTGTTGCCCCCTGCACCGTCCCACCAGGCAGCTGGAGGTGGGGAAACCACTGGGTACGAGCACCGTGTGCTTTCCTGCACTTTGTAATTCTCAAGGCCTCTGAAGGGTTAGAACGCCCCGTTCAGGGAAACACCACTTAACAGTTTTGCTAATTAAAAAATTAGTATTGTTTGCTGCACCAATAAATAGCAAATTGATGATTGATTGAGAGCTGTAAACTGGTGACTGATAATTAGACTGTTAGAATAAATAATTACATTGAATACTCTAAACTTAGCAGCTGGGCATGCCCCCACTCAGTACAATGCCTTTGTGGGTACAACATGAAAAATCGGTTTTCCAATCTAGGACACTGCAAGAGGAGATCAAGCCTTGCTTAACCCAACTGGATCCCATATTCTCAAGCCACCTTAGCCTACAGTATTTATTTACCATTGCTTCTTTTAAGGGATGCAAATGCTACTCTTTCTTTCCTCTTGAAAAGGTGTCTACCACAAGGTTTACTGCAAGCAGGATTATACACTGTATTTGAGTATACATTTGTATTTGAGGGGGGTAAACTAAGAGGAACACACAGACATGAGTGAAATTTTTCCTCCCTTTTTCTGAGAACATCAATCTTTGAGGGTTTTTTGATGTAAGGAGTAAAATTTGCTGTGATATCTCTCCTACACACCCCAGTTGCTGCCCTATTTGTTGTCTTGGGCTGGCTGGAGCAGGGCTGGCCAGAGCAGGGCTGGCCTTAGCCCCTCTTCTTCCTCCAGCCCACTGATATTTCTTCCATCTTTACTTCAGGAAGAACTGAGCAATGAATAACATTTCTTGGTTTTCAGTTGATTCCAACAACCACCCACACTTTAAGCAGAGAGAAGATCTTTATATACAAAAGTTCTGGAAGAAAAAAGAAGATGCGGTCTGACTGTTTCTGTTGTGTCATTAACATTAAAATAAAACAGGATGAGGTGAAACAGTCAGCAGCATCTGGATTTGCTGCCTGAGAAACCATTGCCAGTTACCAGAAGAAAGGAATTCCTTGGAAACTTAGAACTTTAGAAGCCAGAAGGAAGTTGCACAACTCTCAGTGGTGAAGGCAGCAGTTCTCATAACACAGCAACAGGCTAAAGTTGTGTCCTGAGTAATAACAGCTCATCAAGATGTGGCTGAAACCCTTGTTACTACAGCCCCTGGTAACCAGTCAAGCCCTCCAGGCTGCAGACAGTCAAACCACATGGCTACTAGGAATGCCAGCACGGGGTATTTTTTTCTTTTTATAGCGCTTAAAAATCCTTAGAAGGGATTAAGAACCCTACGAGGAGGGTAATTACTATTTTCTCTACTTGACAAACCAGGAAAGTGAGATCTGGAAGCTTTAACTGACATATGCAAAATGCTCCATGTTATAATTAAGAGATCAGAGCTCCTACCTTCGGGTTCAAGCTGCTGAATTACTTTATGTTTATATATTATGTAAATTGGATTACTTTAAAAGAAGGTTTAGAATGAGTCTTGACTTCTAAATTTCCCTTCTGGTTCTGTCACTCATCTATTTAACAAAATGCAAAAGACATATGTAAACCAAGCCACACCTGTTTCACATTTGCAGCCTTTAATCTGCTGATGACTAGGAAGCTTTCTGATGCCTACAATGAAAATATTTGACAGCAAATATCACTACTATTATATATACTTTTGTATTTATACAGAAGTATGAACATGAAGAATTGGGAAGTTTACTCAGGAGTTACAAAGCAGAAGGAAATGGACAAGGGACTTCACAGAGTTTCTCACTCTATAGAGATATGGTAAATATCTGATTTTTCCTGTAAACAAAGCACATCCTACTCCCTACACCTATTGCACTGCAGAATTTGAAGCAACATTGCTGAACATTCTGCTCTATGAACAGCAAGAGTTTTGGTAACTACATGCAGGGGAAAAGATTTGTGCTGCTCTAAACCCCATTACACTCACATGATAGTGTGGAACTTAGTTCTCTTTTGTTCTGTATAAAGTTTAGTAATGCTGCCTCCTCTAAGACCATAAAAAATATCTGCCCTTTTGTAATTTGTTTTTTTCATCTTTATTAGAAGAACAAAATTAATTTTGAGCTAACATATTTAGGACAGCGGTGATATGAATTGCTGTCAGATGGCTCTAATTCTGAATGCATGATCCAGAGATCAACAGCTTCTTTGCAGACAGACAGGAATTCTGTACCAGCCCACTTTTTAAATCTGCCATGCAATTAATCAGGTTACGCAGTTTATCAGCACCAGTACATGTTACCTTCGGATGCAGTGAAAAATGTACAGTCCATAATTTTAATGGTCTAGAGCTCAAGTACATTCACATGCCCTGTGACCTGAGAACTTCTACAGAAATCCAGGCTCTGTGCACTTACATCCCTGTCAGCCTGGGGAATATTAGAGAAAGGAAAAGCGTTCCTCAGGCAGGCCTAGGAAGAGCTGTGCATCATCAGAGCTGAGGTGAAACTTGCTGTGGCGTGTGACTGGGACAAGCTTGTTGCAAATCCCACATGCAGAATCACATTAGCAGGTGCTGAGATGAGTCCCAGGATTTCACAGCATTGGCAAATGATTACTGTAGAAGTAAATATTGGCTAACACAGGGCTTTGTGCCCATGACCCTTTGCCCTGGGGCACTGTGGCATTTCAGGATATCCACAGACAGAGACACACAGAATGACTGTAAGGAGCTCTGTACTCGGGTGATTACTTCTCACCAGTCAAACACCAAGACAAGGGTGAAGGGACACTGTGTTCTAAGAAGCGGACACCATAAATAACACCAGGGTTGGTGGTAATGACTCCTGTGGCCACAGTCAGGGTGGGAAGCACTGTACTGATGATAATGACTCATCAGGAACTGAAATTTTTTTCATGTGAGGTGGCTTAATGATAATGTAAAAGTAAATATTCTGAAGACTGAGAAAGGCAACAAAAAGATTTTTGATGTAAGGTGTGAATCTCTGACTGTGATCAACATTTTAAGAAGGAATTCATAGTGTTAAAGAAGGAATTATTCTCAGCAGAATAAAGCATGAAATATCTTTTTGTAGGGTTTTTTTCCTGCCCTGTACAAAATCTACAATTAAAATGTAAGGTCCAAGGGCCTTCCAATATATGTGGGCTAATTTTCTATTGAAAGAGCCTCTAAATGCAGTCACATTCCTCTCTTCTAGGACAAAAGACATGAGCAGCTTTTGGGTGGCACGCACACTGGTGGGACAGAAACACCGGGTGCTGCATGTCTTACCCTTGCCAAAAGCTTGACTCTGCCTCATTTAGCAGTGATCAGTATCATCCACCAGCAGAATACAGCAGGTCAGCACTCCTCAGCAAAAATAGAGTTACGAGCATCTTATCCTGAGAGATTCACAGCCAAGAAGCACAACCAGGGACGGAGCTCCTGTCCCTGACAGAACATGTGGCAAAGGGGAGCGTGGCTGTCCATGGTTACATGTCACCTAAAAGCAGAAGCTACAGATGACGCAGGAAAATCCAGTGAACACGAGCCTATTCCTTCATCATACAAAATAAAACCTGCAAATAGCCAATTTAAAAAAAAAAAAAAAAAAAATTGTCTTAAACTGGGGCCTGGGATTTGTAAGACACAGAAATCAGCCCCAGGGCTGGCGTAGGTAGAGTGGTGTAAAACTACCACCTAAACCAAGGGTAAAGATGGCAGTATTTCAGAAATTCAGATAATATTGTATCAGCAATGGCATTTCTTGACCCGTTCTGTGATTATCACTTGCTTCCACCCAGGCTTTTGTCAGTGTGCTGGGAAAATTCTATTTGTGGAGCATTCCTACGGGGGGTAAGAGGATAATGGGAATTTCAATCACGGCTGATCTCAGCAACTCACCTGTATCAGCCAGCACAATGGAATTCTTAACAGTGAAGTCATTAGTGTTCCATTGTTTATTATTTCTACAAGAATATTGTAAATATTTAGACATAACAAAACAGGCTATCATCCAAGCAAAAAAAAAAAAAAAATCCCTCCTAAAGAGCTAATAATTTACTGACACTAATAAAAAATCCTATTACAAAAAGTCACTGGGGATGAACACTAAAGAAGCCCAGAGGGTTCGCGGTACGTGTGTTTCATGATTTCTGCGTTCCCGCTGCCCGGCCGCAGGCTCCCGGACCGTCACTAGAGGGCAGCGAAGGCCCCGGAGCGAGGGCTCCGCGCGAGGCCGCGGCCGCCCCGGGCGCCGCCGCTCCTCCTTCACCGTGAGCCCGCCAGGACGGGCCGGTCACGGTTCCACCCTGCAGTCCCGCCAGGACGGGCCGGTCACGGTTCCACCCTGCAGTCCCGCCAGGACGGTCCGGTCACGGTTTCACCCTGCAGTCCCGCCAGGACGGGCCGGTCACGGTTTCACCCTGCAGTCCCGCCAGGACGGTCCGGTCACGGTTTCACCCTGCAGTCCCGCCAGGACGGTCCGGTCACGGTTTCACCCTGCAGTCCCGCCAGGACGGGCCGGTCACGGTTTCACCCTGCAGTCCCGACCCTGCGGAACGGGTGAGGAGAGCCCGGGCGGCTGCGGCGCTTTGGCCAGGGAGCTGTGGGAGCGCAGCGTCCCCTCCATCTCCGGCTGCATAAAGACGATGACAAACGCTGTCCATTTCGGCTTTCAGCCCTCAGGGGCACGGCCTCAGGCCTCATCGGCAGCTCGCACGGTGCTTGTGCAAAGCAGCGCGACAGTGCTGGCCAGGACGCGTCCGCGTTTGGCTGGAAGGGACTAGGGAAGTGATATCCCACTGGTGAAGGCCTTTGCTGCTGGGATGTGATATACACGGCTGGGAAGGGGCAGCTGTGCTCTGCAGGACCGGGGAAAGGGCACGGTGTAAAGCAGGTGTCCCTTGCTTTACAACCCGTGCACAGACACAGTGCAGCAGCTACGCTGTGACTGCTGTCGAGGCTTGGCTGGGACCTGGAGTGGCAGCGGGATGTGGGGCTGGGCTCTCATCCTGAACCAAAACTGGCAGCTTCACCACCCCCGGGTGCAGCCCAGCACAGCACCTCAGCATGCAATACACGAAACACAAGGATGCAGGTGCACCTCTTGCTTCCCCTCCTCTTTCCCTGGTACCGTGATGTGGAAAGAATCCCTTCCCTTCCCTTCCCTTCCCTTCCCTTCCCTTCCCTTCCCTTCCCTTCCCTTCCCTTCCCTTCCCTTCCCTTCCCTTCCCTTCCCTTCCCTTCCCTTCCCTTCCCTTCCCTTCCCTTCCCTTCCCTTCCCTTCCCTTCCCTTCCCTTCCCTTCCCTTCCCTTCCCTTCCCTTCCCTTCCCTTCCCTTCCCTTCCCTTCCCTTCCCCTCCCCTCCCCTCCCCTCCCTTCCCTTCCCCTCCCACACCTT
The DNA here is from genome assembly GCF_015227805.2 of Hirundo rustica. NCBI lineage: Eukaryota > Metazoa > Chordata > Aves > Passeriformes > Hirundinidae > Hirundo > Hirundo rustica. The sequence goes on along the minus strand of NC_053454.1, from coordinate 8,460,252 downwards.
CCTGCACCTTCCCCCATTTCTTGGCCTGCAGGTCTCACCCTTGCATTTTGCCAGTGAAAACAAACAAACAAACAAACAAACAAACATGGAAACAGCAAAATTCTAGCGATTACAAGCCCCAGCAAAGGATCCCAAGCCAGAAGAGTGAAAGGTCAGTTATGGACTTAGGCAAGTTTATAATAACTGGGAGGTTTGGTGGAGCCTGCTGTCAACCTCACCTCTCAGCACAGAACCTGCTGTGTGACCTCCCTTTCCCTCCAGCTGCAGCCACTGCTCTTTCCAAAACAGATAAACAAGTGGTATTTATTTATTACTGAGTTGTTATAATTTTTTTATACTGCAGTCAGGCTGCAAGAGAGTGTGGGACTGGCAAGAAGGAAAGAAAAGATCATTGGTTGGCTATGAAATGAGGCTTTCGATAACAATTAGAGCAGATTAGATTAGAAGCATGGGAAAATACTGGTCTTGTCAGTTTTTCTGTGTTGATTTTCACATGCTTTCTGTTTTTCCAAATGCTATATTTGTTACTTTTCCCAAAGTCTCATACTGGAAAGTAAAGTGGGAAAATATGTGGTCCACTCACTACTGCATTGTATAAATAAATATATATATAAACATATATATACACATTGTGTACACACATGCATATACACAAAATATATACACATATTAATTGTCTATACATATATGTATGCATACATGATGAACTATTGTTTCCATGAACTTCTAGTTCACAAACTTGGCATTTTCCCCCAGTAACCTTCTGCACAAGTGTGGGAAAAGAGCAGAGAACTTATTGTCCAAAATAGGGTTATGCTAGAGCAGTCTGCAGAGGTAAATTTAATACATGGGTAGTTTAAGTAGAAAAGAAAGTGTAGAAGAAAAAACCCTGCAAATGTACATTTAATCCTCCTCTGCTTTTACTTCCCAGTTTCTTTGTTCAGGGTAAAAGAAATCTGTCTAAACAGTACCGGCACAAATACCATAGTCTTGTAACTCTAGCTACAGGAAATCTTTTGTTGTGAATAGCGCAGACTGGTTTGGAGATGTGTAGGAGCCCAGCAGGCTGTCCTGATGTCCCACTGAGGCACGGCTGAGCACGGCAGATGGACTGCAGAGGTGCCAACAGGAACCACCAGCACTCCCAGCATGTGGGAAGAAGCAGATTTATACAGGAGCAGGGGTCTATTTGCAGGGTTGAAGGATCCACACGTCCTTCAGCTGAGCAAAACACAGCCCTTTATAGCTCTGAATTGTGTGGAGGGTGGACCATCAATACCAGCCGAGAGTGGCTGTTGGCTCGGTGATGTGGTACTCCTGGTAGGATTAAATTGTGAGAGTGTGATGCATGGAAAGCCATGCAAAGGCAAAAGACTGATCTAAAAGCAGTATCAGTTATTTCAAGCTTTCATTCTCCATAGTTTGTCAATTTATTTTTGAAGGAATTTTCATCTTTCACCTACTGAGTTATATTGATTGAGTGGTATTTGTATATGAGGATGTTGCCCAGGATCACACTGAACCATAGAGAAATGGCTGCATATGTAAAGGTGATGAGATCAAGTTACTGTTGAGCAGAAGATCCAGCATGGCTGTGCTCTTGTTGGGGATGGCAGTTCTCCCCAAAAACAGGAGTCAAAAAAATGAGTCCACTGAATATAGATACGTGACAACCTGGACAAAGACTAAAATGTCTCTAAGATCAGGAGAGGTATGAGTGATTTCCAATTATATATCCAGGTTTCCAACACTAAAGAATGGGAAAATGCTGTAAAAAGGGAGTAGAACAGTCAGATTTTCCACTGTTTCCCTCGGCTACCATCCATTTCCATGACACCGAACAAGAAGAGCATAAAATATGGAATATTTTATATAAAAATATGGAAAAGATCTATCTCTTCGGTGTCAACGCATTACTGTACAGGACATTTTATCAAAGATATCACAGATGCTGCTTAGAAATGAAGATTTCCAGTGACTGCCGATTTCAAGGCACTGCTCCACCGAAGTGTCCAGTATTGTACTGGAAGTAAGGAACAGCAGCTGTGTTCTTTTTTAACAGCATCAATTCTCAGCTTCTTTCATAACCTGTTTGACTTCACAGAAGTTAGATGGACATTTTTTCCCCATTCTTTTTAAAAATAAATCAATTCCAAGTCTGAACACGCATCAACACATTTGGTACTATCATAATAATAGAAGGGAAGTGGCTGAGAGCTGAAAATGGAAGAGTTCAGGACAGAATCAAAACCATGAACATTTGTGGGAAAGGACATCACACTCATGCTGTCAGTGTAAACTCAGATGAATGATAAACTTGGTTTCAATGGCCTTGCCATGGTAAGTGTAAGTCAGCTGGCTCTGAAGCAGGGCTCAGGCTTATTTGAAGTAACACGAGAAAAAATCTGTGAGAGGAAGAACTGAATCCCTGGTATTGAATTTGCCTCCTTCTCTAGAACAAAAGTTGGAGTTTTTTCCCTCCACTGGCCACAGTAAACAGAGTTACTAAAACCACAGCAGCTTTACTGGTAGCACAGAAGGAAACTGAGAGGCAGTGTGCAAACTGCACCGTACATTATGGGAAAACGATGACACAGACGAAACTTGTGAAAGAGCACATTCTCCTGGTGGTCTGAAAGTGCTTTTTGGCTTCGCATTTTTGATTCACATGTATCTTCTTTCTAGAGAAAAACGTGTGGCAGTAGTGTGGAAAATGAGTGATGATGTCAGAACTGGCTTATGAAACAGAGCTGTGTGTCTTTACAGTGAGCAGATATTAGAACAGATTTCATTTTGTCTCACGTCCTTTCTGATACCTCCCCCTCCCCAATAAATTTCTCTATTTGGGCTCCTTTATATAATAATTACACCTGTTTTTTCTCTGCTTATGTTTTTTAATTGTCCCTTAGTTCCTCTTCATCCAGTTTCCTGTCAGTAAAAGGGAAATAAGAATGCTGACTTATCTCTGTAACCTGTTAAAAAAGCAGATGGAGACTCTAGGTGATATTGCTGCTAAGGAATAGCAATTTACAATGTACTTTATCTGAGCCAGATAAACATTCTACATTTTTTATTAGATGTAAATCAATAATTAATATTTCCCTTTATTCAACATTTTAGAAAGGGCACTATTGAATGCATTTGTTAATTAGGCTACAGGGATTTTTCTTCTCTTCTTGTACTGAATTAGAAAACTCTTGTGAGATTGTGGCTTCTACGAAGATGAAGCAAATCAATTTATTAGCCTGGGGTGACAAACTTGGTAAACTGACAGTGTGCACTTCCTTTTACTTTACTGAAAACCAAACGTGTCACAGTCCCCCATTTAGATCACAAAAGAACAGAGAAAAGGAACAATTGGTAATGGGAAAATGTTTACAAAGCTTACTGTAAAGTATGATTTGGACCTCTTTGTATTACAGCTTTCAAACAGCTGTATTATGATGCAATAAAGATGGAAATAACTTATGCTTTGAGAAGGATGTCAGTTCAACACAGGTCTATACATTACCAGAATCTGATGGCTTCATTTCTTGAAGCCCACTGACAACTTTTCTTCGCTGAGAACCACTACAGAAATGCTCCTGTAAATATTAAAATCCTGATGACTGAAACTAAATAGACTTCAAGGTTGCTTACTTGTGATTAATTTACTCTGAAGATTTTTCACTAGTCATTTTCCTGCTGACCCCTGGACTAACCTTCCTGTACTTCTTGGTTTGCTTTTCTTGGGTGGGGCTTTTGTTTGGGTTTTTTTAATGGAGAAACATAACTAGAAAATGGAACTGATCATAATTGATCATGTTATCTTTTTATCTTGGCCATGTGATGTTAGAACCTTGAGCTGTGGTTACTGAGTAACACACCAAGAGCATCTGGAGCCCTGACCGCTTAGCCAACTATCTGGGTACTGCTAGAGTAAAAATTGATAAAAAACATTAACTAGAGGAGTGTTTTCAGTTTCTGTTTCTCTCTGATTCTGTGACTCACTGGATTTTTGAAGTAAATGGGTGCAATCCATGATCTTTTGGTAAGAAGACTGTTTCAAACAAGAATAGATAATTATCAGCACACTGAAATACACTGCTTTAGGAGGAATTGTGAGACACAAAAAATAAACCCCACAGCCCCAGCTGAATAATCAAGGATCCATAGTAACCAAAAAAATTCATTAGAGTGAGGGACTCAAGTGGATATAATTTTTCACTTTATAGTCTAGGTTTCTCCAATATGTTGCATCAGTTATGTATTCTATTTGTACAGAGCCAAGACTGTACAGCATTGTCTGTGTCTGTGTCTACACATGCACACATGTGTGAACTAACAATATATAAACAGTTCCTATGACCTGCAATGTCATCTCTATTTCTATATAACATTTTATAATACCAAGTAAGAAAAGTTCTTACTCCAGAATTCTCATATGAAAAGTTTTTTTTTTCTTTTAAAAACCTTGTAATTAGCCTTCAGAGAAAATCTGTATTTACATGGAAATAACACACTGAGGCAGCAGGATCTGTTCCTTGCAACAACCCCAGTGGGCATGTTAGTGCCTATAAAAGATGTCTCAGATAAAGGGCAGATAAAGGGGAATACAAAGTAAGAAAGATGTTTTCACAGAGATCCTATGTTATGGAAATATAGGACTGGCATCACCCTGGCAAAGGAATAAGAAATGAATGGTTTCTCCATGCCATAAAAAATAACAGCCCAGGAAAAGAAATGAGAAAAAAGAAAATGCTGGGAAAAATGCTGAAAAATGCTGACACCACCACCACCACCCCCCTGCCCCCCCCAATGCTGAAAATGAATTATGAATTATCTCCCCTTCTTTTAAATCTTGTTTTCTGTTTGCTGCTGGTTATGGGAAAGGAGCACTTATGTGAAAGAAGCACAAGCTTTATCATCCAGTGGTATTTTTCTGCAGGCATCAGGTGCATCTGAGTAAGCAGAGCTATTTTTACGTGCCCAGCCATCTCATAAATGCAGAGTCATGCACAGCACCCAGGGGAACCACTCCTCTTGGTTTGCAGCGTCACACACACGGGAAAGGCACACAAACTGCATCCTATAGATTTTCACGAGTTTGTGAGGAAGTCTCAGTTTCAGAGTCTGCCCTTACCCATAACAAAAAGTTCTCAGAAATTTTCCTACGGTTGCACTAACACGGTTAAGTCCAGATTCAGTCAGATTTCTTTTGGTGGCAAGAAAATTTCAGAAAGTCCCAAGTACAGCCATGACAGCCACTTTCCTGGCTGACACATCAAGGAATGCACTGGGGACCTCCAGAACAAGAAACGTGACAGTCCTGGGCACTGAACCCTGATAGTGCAAAGTGCACTGCTCCAACTTCTGCTTTTGCTTGCTTGGCACATAGACTTGGGTACTCGCTGTGCCTTGTTAACACATACAGCCAGAAACAAAGTTCAGAATGATGCAAACTGAAAGAAATCAGTGCCACGTTCTACAGCTCTAACGCGCCTTGTTTTCCCAGGAGGTGTCTGGGAAGTGTTGTGCCATTAAATGGCCTGACCCTTGTGTGTGAATCAACATCAAACAAGGGATACTCAACTAAACATTATCATGGCCCAGAGGTGAATGTTTAAATCAAGTGTGTATCCAAGTGGAGATGTTCTTCACGGAGGTCTGCTAAGGAGACCTGGCACCATTTATGCCAGGACCTGCACACGGCAGGATGTCACTGCAAATATTCTGAGCTCCTGACATGAGCTTGTTGATGTTTGACACCACCTTTTAGAATTTTGAATGGAAACACTCCAAGAGTCACAGTGATAAATGTTGCTGAACCTTTCAGTATGTACAGGCTAACCAATATCAAGCCTATGGCAAAATTTCAACTGTCGATGCTTCCAAGTAGACTGCAGCACTCAGACTTTAAAAAAAAAAAAACAAAAACCAAAAAACCCAATAGCAGGCACATGGTAAGTGAAATAACTCTAGCCTTTCTTTGGGAAAACAAAATTAAGCGAAAGCCCTGAGGTCCTTTTTGTTATTCTGTGCTTTTAGCAGCAGCTCAGACACTGTGATAAGCAGGCTGCTTATGGAGATTTGAGGATTTATTTCATTATGAAGTTTGTATCCTCCTGCACTCTGATCTTTGCTGTCCAGTGTGTTAATGAACTCCTGGCTGCCTTTTCAGGGTAAAACAGCTACATCTTCAAGAGCACAGTAAGATCAGAGCTCAGACAATATGCACAGGACTCTGCTAAGGTTTTTGCTCTTCCAGCTAGCCTCACTAGAAGCCTCCTCTGAAGGAGGAGAGTGATGAACAGAGGAGATTTATGTGGCAGGGCGTGTGTTATGTGCTTCAGGCTAGTAACACAAAAGTCTGGAGGATACAAAGCAGTACTCCTGTCATTTTGGATGCCTTAACGAGACATGGGGGATGCAAGGCAGGCAGGGGCAGGATCCTTATCCACAAAAGTCATGGCCCTGCAAGAGTCATTCCAGAAGCACAGAGAAGCTCCCTGGGCAGGAAGCAGGGACAGCCAACAGCTGAGTATTTCCTAGATGAGTCCCTAGGGAGGGGGGTGAGTGAGGCAGCGTCAGGGTCAGCAAGGTCCCTGGCCACTGTCCCACCATCCCAGTGTTGCTCAGGCACAGACCGAAGCTGCTGGCCTGAGCTAAAAGCAGCTGCAGAGCTGCTTGCTCCACCCTTCACAGGTTACATATGCAATGCTGCTTGCAATACAGAAAGTTGAAAGCTCCTTGGATAGAAAGTGGGATGTGAACCAAGGCTGGCTGTGCACACATATAGTTTTTAAATGAGATGCTGCATTACACAGTCTGGGAAGCAGGATAATCTGCCAGCCTGATTCCACAGGCAAAAGGGGGCCCATTATCAACCATGTTTGTTATGCCCCCATCACTACAAGCCTCCACAGTGTTGCTGGGTGGTTTCTCTGCTTCACTGAAGGAGCAAAAATATGGGAAAAAATATTTTTGAGCAGTTTGCTCCATGTAAGCAGCAGGATGATTTCTGCATGTTAACCAACTACACCCAGCTTTGGATCACCACCAGCCAAGAGTACATATTTCATAGAATCATGGAATTGTTTAGGCTGGAAAAGACCTTTAAGATCACTGAGTCCAACTGTTAACCTAGTATTGCCAAGTCCATCACCAAATCACAGCCCCAAGTGCCACAGGTACACATCTTTTAAATACCTCCAGAGATGCTGATTTCACCACTGCCCAGGGCAGCCTGTTCCAGTGCTTGTTAAACCTTCTGGTGAAGATATTTTTTCCTAGTATCCAGCCTAAGCTTTCCCTGGCACAACTTGCCCCAAATACACATGGTGCAGGTATTTCCCTGTTTGCCTCCATACCAGTTGCTACACACACATATCTTCCCATCTTCTGCCAAAATCCAATGACATCATACTGCTTTAAAAGCAGTGAGGCACATGCCGGGAAAATGAAGGACACGTCTCACACAAATTTGAAATCAAGAACCATAAATGGCAGACATTTATTCAAATTACTCAGCATCACCCTTCAGAAGTAAGAGCAATAATATATTTTTGCCACTCACCATTATATTGGGCATGCTACACTTTGAAAAAAGTATCAGTTCCCCATTCTATCACATCTCATGTTGTATTTAGCTGAACCTACCCAGTCTGTGGGTAAACCATAGCGACATAGTCACTGCAAGGCTGACACTGCCAGAGGGCTGAGCAGAGTTAAGAGCATCATCCATTTCTATACATGGAAAAGCCTGTCTACACAAGGATAGGAGCAGAGAGGAGGGCTCTTCTCCATTATCTGCCCTCATGGATGCCAAAGACTCCGGGTTTCTTTGTTAGACTAAAGCCACAGCATGACAGATATGGACCAAATCAGCTCCAGGCTGACTCCTCTGGCAAGGCTTCCAGCATCTGTGCATTAGTGAGGAACAGCTCATGAAGTTCCTTGGAGCACTGACCAGCTCCAGACTGAAGCAGCAGCAGCACAAGCAGGGACAGCACTCCTCTGCTCCATGCAAAGGCATCTCCTCCTTCCACACTCTCAAACTGCTTCCTAGACAGAGCAGCCAGGAAAGCCCTTCTATCACCATGGTTCTCTCACAATGCACAGGAAGGTGAGGTTCTCAATTCCATTCGCCTCTGCCCGAGGGAATTAGAGCTCCCTTGGGTAGCAATCCTCTGCGTGGCTGCTGCAGGAGTAAATCACCCTGGGGATAACAGCATTTGAATGTCCTGTGCTCTGTCAGAGCTACAGAAAACCTGACATGACAGGTATCACAGTTCCCTTGTGGCAAAGCCATCCTGTAGCTGTTAGGGAGATGTGCTGGGAAATTTTCAAGGTGCTGCTTTGGCAGAGACTTGTTCCATTTGGCTTATATTGCTCTGCAGGAGATGTACATGTGAGAATAATGCTGAGGTTGAAGACATTATTATAAAGATGAGAAAAGGAGAAGCTGGAAAATGTCTTTCACATGTAATCTTCTAGTTTAGATGGATATTAATCCATGGGTAAACCTGGGAAAGAGACAAATTTTGTTTTCTGACTATTCTAAACATCATTTCATCTATTAGCAGAAGTCAGGAACACATTCTGATACTATTATTATCAGACATTACATCTTGAAAACTGCCTATTCTTTTCCAAAGTGTTTCCAGTGATTTTAGCTCAAGGATTCCGTGCTTCTTCAGCTCATAATCTTTTGATGTTATATGCAACTTTGAGCAAACCTCTTGGTCCAGGTCTCCTCATTATGAAACAGAGGAAAAAAAATCCTTGCCTGATTTCATTCTATTAAATGAAAATTGCAAGAGCCGTGTGAATGCCCCAAAAGTTGGGTGTCATCCCCCCTGTGTTTGGGGAAACACTCACTGTAGCCGGTGTGCTCAGGATGGAGCTAATTTCAGTACCAGCAGCCTGAGCAATGCTGTGGTTTAGATCTGAGACCAAAGCAGTGCTGACAGCAGAGCGGTGCTTCAGCTACTGCTGAACAGCGCTGGCACAGCCTCAAGGCCATCCCTGCTTCTCTCTCTGCCCCTCCCCAGGAGAAGGCTGGGGTGGGCAGGAGGGAGAGGCCATGGCCAGGACAGCTCCCCCGCAGTGACCCAAGAGATTTTCCGTGTTCCTGAGCACCATGCTCAGCAGTAAAACTGGGGGTGGTGGTGGTGTGTCAAAACAAGGCATTACTCAGAGACTGTCTGGCCATCAGCTGCTGGCAGGAGGTGGTGGGTGATGGCTTTGCATCAGTAGTTTGGTTTCTTTTTCTTTTCCCTTTTACTAAACTCCCCTTACCTCAGCACACAAGTTTTTCTTGCATTTGCCCCTCTGATTCTCTCCCCAACTCTGCTGGGGGGGATCTTACCTGACAGCTGGGATCCACTCGTCGCACTCTTCTAGAACCTCCAGAAAGAAATCATTCCCAAAGCACAGCTTTCTTCTCAACAGCTAATCAATCATTTAGCTACTCTCACTATCACACAAGTGAGCTCCTTCACTCCACTTCCTTTAAGTTTACAAGAAACCCTTAATTTTGCCTACAGGAAAGAACCATGAACCAAGGTTCGGACTCATTATCTAGTAAATTCAGAGCTTTTCTTTCATTCTGAGACACTTCCTGAATAACTCACAGGAAATAAGAGATGGGGGTGATTATGTTTCACTTTTTGAAAAGCTCTTGGGTCAGCTGATGGCCACACCGTGATGCCAGAAATCTGATTTTTTAAAAAATACCACAAGGAGTTGTTTTATCTCTAAGTCCCAGTATAGATGGTGCAAATGTGGTATACGGATACAATAGAAGCAAAGTTTGTAGGAAGAGACAGATCAACTAATCTGAGGAAGCAGAGAGGATCTCAAAAGGTCTTTGTTCTTTTTCCAGATACAGCAGAAGATCCAACAAAAACACTCGTCCTCCAAATCTTCTCTTGTAACACCTCTAAATATTTTTATAGGTGTTATTTCAGTAAATACAAGATTATGACAATATTATCATCTGTTCCCAGAGAAAAGGGAGTATTTCCAAAACTGGTTAAATGAAAATTGTGACTTTGGTTGAAATCCTTGAAGTTCAAACCCGCTGTTTCTGAAACCAGTCCTTTTAAAGTGTCTATGTGTTTGCACTCCCTGAAACTGTAACATCACAATTGTACTAAATCAGACTTACTAGTCCCCAGATGAGCCAGTACGTAGGGCATTACAGTGTAGAGAACTTTTCTTATTTTTTTTATGCAAGGCCTAACACAATTAACTTTCTCACAGCTGACTTCCAAGCATTTCAGTCATAAATAGGTGTGTCAGTTAAATGGTCATTTTAGGTCATTCTGTTAAACCAGTTTGAAGGTTTTCTCTAAAAATTAAGTAAGGCTAAGCACAGACTGATACAATCTTCATTCCATGGACCAAATACTGGATATTCTGCAGCCTTTTGGCCTTTAAGCCATCTACAGCCATGTCCCTATTGTCAGTACTGGAAGATTCAAATGGCAAAGCAAATTAAGCTGGTTCAAAACTTACTTGAGTCGAGAAGCAAACTCCAGGGCAGAGACAGCAGAAATCAGTGCCAATCAATTCTTAAACTCACTCCAATAGATGGTGGCCTCTGTATTAGTTACATTAAATATATTAGTAGCTCTCAGAAACTTTCATGAAAACCATACATCTAGAATCCCCGACGCTATTTCCTCTACAGCTTCGGGCAAGAAGATGGCAAAGACTTTGCCAAACAGCCACCTACACTAAAATGTACATTAACGCAGCAATAATCATAATATATTGCAGAAATTTAATGTAATTAATTGGGAAAACATTTAATGTAGAGCTAGAAAGATTTATTCCTGTAGACACAGGCATATTCCTCCTTAAAATGAGTGTAAGTTCCTGTGCCACTGGGTAGCTCAGGCACATTCAGCCATGAAAACAGCTGCAGTGGCTTTTTTTTTTTTCAGGAATTATCACTTTCAAGAAATACATTATTTTTTCTTATGGTTTCCTGATTTTTTCTTCTACAATCCATACCTACTTGCATGTCCACATTAGACTAATTTATTGTGCTAAGGCTGAGAAGGTACTGGCATTCAGGCTCTGCAGAAATACTATTTTTCCATATTTGATTAATTCTGTTTGAGGGTAGAAAGTGTCAAAATGCTTCAAGCACGACCTATGACTGAGAATATGCTTACTCTGGATTATGACAAAAACACACTTGAACAAGAGCTGAAGTTTCCAGTAGCTGATATCTGCATGGCATTAGTTCTTCACTTCAGTTTGCAAAACACTACATTAATGACTTGAATTTAAAACTCTGCTGAAAATGGCTTTTCCCTTTCCTGCCAGGATGACTGATGGATTTTCTGCTTTAGGGATGGGGCTCCATAGAGGAACATAATGGTGCTGTTTCTTGCCTCTGAACTAGACACTAATCAGAATTTTAGGAAATGTTATTTCTGTAGAAGAAGAGTGAATGATATGGTAAGGACACTTCCACTTTCTTGTTCTGGTTACTTAATTCTTCCCAACACTTCTATATTATAGTTCTGAAACTATTTCACCACCTAGTTCCACGGACATTCTAAGAAGCATCCAATGTTTCTTTTTCCTGATTTAGAATTCCAGTAGTATTGAATTCCTACTCAGCTATGATTTCTTCTGAGGTTCCCGATAGTCTTAGGAAATCGCTTTTCCTCATCATCCTTTAAAAAAAACCCATTTAAAATAAGACATTTAAATCAAAAATTTATCCAACCAGAGGCTGGAAGTGTGTTTGCTAAAAGGAAAAAGCTAAAGATCAAAAATGTTGAAACTGGTTTTGTTTTAGTTAGAATGAGTGGTCTTGATCAGAAATATCATGGACACCACTTTAGGAAGTTTCATTACACAACATTAACATATCAAACAAATCTGCAAACAACTCAGTTTTTACCAGCAAACCTTTTGTTTCCAGTCTTGCAAGTGAATGACAAGTACTTATTTAGACATAAGAATTTTATTTTTTCCCCTCAGTTTAGCTTTAAAATTGACTGGTCTTTGAGGAAAGGTGAATAACTGAAACTCACATCATTCTATATTAACCAAAGCAGAAAATCCATTTAATATATACAAAATTGGCAAAAAGTCTGTAATATGGATCATATATTAAGAGTTAGGACAGTGTTTCCTGCAACACACAGACACACACACACAGAATTGTCTGCAGTATTTCAAATCATCAGATTTAGGAAAAGGTGTCCTGTCACAGCTACAAGCCAAGATATCCTGCACTGCTCAGCTGGAATAAATAGATGTGGGCAAACCCCAAGGTTTTATCCAGAACAAGCTCAAAGAACTGGCTTCTGAGTAGGAGTGAAGTGATCTAAGCCTGGGAGGAAGTAAACAGCCTCCACTTGTTGATCACTTCCATGCACCAAAGAGCTTTTTACATTCTTGTAAATAGAACCACAGCTCAAAAATCAGCGACATAATGATAGGGTTTCCTAAAGAACCAAGAAAACTCCTCGAACTTCTTGGATCCAGAGGCAGCAGCAATAAATTCCAGTCTGCAAGGTCAGGCTGAGGCGGCTGATGCTATTGTGCCACGGGCAGACAAAAGGGAAACTGCAAAAGTGAGATTATCCAGGGGAAACTAAAGCAGGGCCTGAAATGGCTGAACATTTGGGGGGATACAAACTGTAAACTCAGCAGGGTGAACTGCAGCAAAGAGCCAAAGCACTGAGGCATAACAAAGCAGAACAGAAAGCTCTTGCCTGGATGTGGACACAAACAGATCAAGGGCTGTGTGAGAGACCCACATATACCCAGTGTGTATCCAGCTTATCTAAAACACCCATAAGCATGAGACTGAGCCACCTTAGCCCATAGAAATGTGAAAAAAACCCTCTTAGGGAGAAGTGGTGGGACCGCTGTGGATCTGACCGATGTCATGGCTTTGGATGGCTCAACCTGCTTATTTCAGCCTTACTGTGATTCAGAACATGGGCCCTGGCACTTTGCCCTCTGCATCAAGACACTTTTGGTTTTTACATCCTCCCAAGGGCAAACCATGGAAAAACAAACAAACAAAAAAAACCCCAACCAAAACCAAAACCCAAACCAAACAAACAAAAAAAACCAAACCAAAAAACAAAAGGAAACAAAGCAAAGAAAAAACCGCTCCCCCCCAAAAAAAAACCCCAACAAAACAACAAAACAACCAAACAAAAAAACCCCACCCACCCAAAAAACCCGCCAGGGAAAAATCTTACATTAAAAATAAATAGACCCCGTTCTATTTCCCCTAGCTAAACTAAATCTTTTCATTTATGTAAACAGAAGACTGAAAAAGGAATGTTGTGTTCCAAGTCAGAGCCTCAATGCAGAGAGATGGCCACATGTGTATGTCATAGCAATGAGTTCATCCACTTTTGGGAATCCTGGCAGCCCTCAGGCAAACCTCTCAGTGAGTCTGTCAGTAAAACATGTCCAACATTACATCATCAGAACGTCCGATACAGTGATGTATATAAAGGATGTTTAGTCCTGCCCGTGGAAGAAGTGTAAACATGCCTGTAGCTCATAATTATTGCTAATCTATGAGTCACAAAAGCATCAACACTTCGGTTGTTCAGCATGAAAATCCCATTTTTGGATGCACATAGAGCTCTCAGGCGGCATCTTCTTATGTCAGATTATTTTTCAGGTTATTTTTCCCCCTTTTGCACCGCATGACCTACAGCACAGGAAATGTGCACTTACTGCTTTTCTTTAGCCTACAGCAGCCAGAGGATCACCTACTAATTTCTAATTAGTTCTGTTTAGATAAATGTCTTCAAGGCTATTCTAAGACTTTATAAGGGTCATTATGTCACAACTTATTCTCCAGGACAATTTGTGGTGACTTAAGACCACGGAGTAAACCACAGCTCAACTGGCTGAATGATATCTAGAGTTCACAAGTAAAAAATACAATTTCTTACAAATTGAGCAGAGGTCACTCTTTAGAAAATGACAGAACCCCCCAATATGTTGTACAGACTTGTCCACAGAGAATTACTCTTTTAAACACAAAGACCCGTAAGATTTTGACTAATGTTACAGAAACAGAACTACTACATTTAGAGGAAATATTCTTACCCCCTCAACAAATTACTCATGCTTAAAAATGAAATTTTAAATACGTGTAACCCTTCATTAACCTAACCATACTGTTTGCCTTTCTTTCTTCCTGCTTTCCCAGGAACAGCTTCACTTCCTTTTTATTTCTAGGCAGTATCTAATCCCTTTTGTTCATGCACTCTATGATGCATCTCACACATTACAGTAAGTTGTGATGTGCACAGAATTACTTCTTCAAAACAACTTTGTTAAGAGTTCTTTAACAAAATCTGAGGTTCAGTTTTTCCCACATCGGTTAAGTATCCTGTTGCACCCTATACTGAGAATGAGTTAAAGTGAACTTCACTTCATATTTCACGTTGAAACCAGTGCAGTACGGAAAATAGAGGGTTTTTTTCTTTATATTAAATCATGCAGAGCATACCTATTGTTCATACAGTGCTTAATAAACGCTCACGATTGCCCAACCCCCAAAAAGGACAAGTGTGCCGCAGCACCAAGCAGTGCTTTATCAACAAAGCGGCTAAGAGCACACAGAGGCCATGCAGGAAAAGCCAGATGCTACAAAGCACAGCTCCAGCTGTGACTCATGCCTTGGTACCGGTTCCTTGGGCTGAATTCCCAGGAATTCCTCCTCCTTTCAGAACTGGCAAAAGGAAACACTCATCTGAGGGCATTCCCGAGAACATGTGGGACTGGCTTCTTACTCAGCATTTACGCAGGACAAATTTCCCTTAAGTCACGGGTGTTTTCCTAGGGGAATGCTGCCTTCATCCAAGGCATATTAACACCAAATTTTCAGTCACGCTTAGTTTTAATATACTGATACAATACTACAAATGTAAATGTATTATAAAGGATTCTATTTGGCAGCGAACTGAATTCCCTGCTGCTTGGTGTAAGGATAACGCTGCCCCATCTGCAAACACGGGATGGTTGAGTTTCCTTGCAGTTTGCTAATTAATTGGCAGGAAACCGAACATTTCTCCAGTGCCAGGGCTTCATCGCATGTTTCTAGAAAATATTTTGACAGCCAGCAAAAGCAACCTTTCTCCAAATTATTCAGTTAGCTCTGACTGTAACACAATAATGAAAATGTAACATGAAGTCCATGTGATTTTTTCACTTTTCTTTGTAATGTATATGAAAAACATAAAGTACAGATATTTTAAAGCAGAAACTTGACTTTCTTCACAGCAAAATCAGCATCTTAAGGGTGTAGAATATAATTCTGTACAAGTAAAAAAAAATATATATATATTCCCTCAACTTCTACACAGATTTTTTTCATTGTCCTAAATCATTTGATATTTACAGTATTAGATGAAATAGCAAATATGCCAGGGACCTGTATCATAAACAAGTGCTTTACCCTTTTCTGTCACACCAGGGTCTTCTGTGCAACAAAATTCTATAAAATTCAGTTGTAATTTTAGAAACAGCTAACAGACTGTTTTATTATTCCTAGTAGTTTGGATAATTATTAGAATTAATTACTAGAATAATTAAGGTGACAAAGTAATGACTTTCCACCTCAAAAAACTTCATTGAATCACAAGATAATTCATGTTAGGAGAAGCCTCAGGAGGTCTTCAGCCCTCACTCTGTACTTCCAATATTTGATTGCCCTTACAGAAAGTTTTCCCTTGTACTTGATTACAACTTTGGTTGTTTGTATTTGCACCCATTCTCCTAATGAAAGGCTGAAATATTCTATCATTTATCAGGAGCCTCTACCATGAGGCTCCTGATCCATCACCAGGCAACTGATGGTCTCAACTTGGAAGTTCACCATCTTTTCCTTTCATCATCTTCCCATTCCTGTAAATTCTTCCACACAAATTATTCATTGCTGTGTCCTTTAACCGAGACCTGCTAACACAGGAGGCTGCTCTCTATCACATTGTCCAAAGTCTTCTCTTTTTGCTGCCTCCACCAGTAGCACGTGGTGATTTTCACTTGCCGTATTTCAGGCACTTGGGCCAGAAACCCTTGTGCACTAAGGCTGTGTGAGCACATGGAGCTCCGCATCGTACATGTTATGATGCACACGCATACACGTACGCACAGTAAATACTATTGCCAATAATAACCAAACATAACCTGGGACTTATTTTTGTACTGGTTTAAGGCTCTTTCCTCCCACTTGGTTCTATCAGAATGGTAACACAGACATAACTAAACCAATCCAAAACAGGCTTTCTTTCAGTCCACTTTACCACACCTGACAGTGATGCTCTGGATTAACAAGTTCTGTCTCTACGCTGCCAATAAAAGGGTTTTCCACCACAGGGGCAGCCGGCGGGCAGCAGTTTATTCGGTTTCAA
Organism: Hirundo rustica; assembly: GCF_015227805.2. Taxonomy (NCBI): domain Eukaryota; kingdom Metazoa; phylum Chordata; class Aves; order Passeriformes; family Hirundinidae; genus Hirundo; species Hirundo rustica. The sequence continues at coordinate 8,443,852 of NC_053454.1, read as the reverse complement.
GCAGCTGGTTTTGCACTCATCAGCTCATCCTGAGAGTATAAACACTGGCTGGTGATATAGATTTTGACGACCGAACATTTTGATCTCTTCGAGATCTTTGCTAAGGAAGTTCCTGTTCTACACCTGCACAGGTACGCGGCTCGTGAGGAGGGACGCGCTGCTCTGCCTCCTCCGGAGCCGCGTCCTCGCCACCGACGCAGACACAACACCGACAGAGGATTCCCGGGCGTTTCTTCTCCCGCTGCTGCCGCCGGGGCTCGGGCAGGCGGAGCGGGGAGAGCGGAGAGCCCGGGGGTCGCCGCCGGCGGGGAAAGTCCCGCTCGGAGCCGGGAATTCCCGCAGCGGCGCGGGGAGGACGCGGCGCTCCGCGGCTTTCGCAACGCGGGGCCGGCGCCGCCCGCCGGCCCCCGAGCGACCCTGGCTCCGCCGGGACCCTCCTCCCCCTCAGCGCCCCTCCTGCAGCCCGCATTCCCCCCGCTCGGCCGGGACTTCCCCCGTGCCCGCCGAGCCTCCCGCTCGCCCCGCTCGCTCGCCCCCAGGTTTCTCCCCCCGCCCCCGGTGCCGGTTCTCCCGCTCGCCCCTGCCGGGGTTCCCCGGGCAGCGCTGCCCGCGGGGCCGCGTCCCGCACGGGCTGCGGGGGAAAGAGCTCCCTGCACGCCCGGGGTTCTCCCCCCGAAGGCGGAGCGCCGCCCGGCCCGGCCCCGGCGCAGGGAAAAGCAGCGGCACGGGCGGGTCCTGCGAGCCCTTAAAGGGAGCGGCCGCCTCCTCCCCCGGCGGCGAAGGCGGAAGAGCGAAGCCGCCGCCTCGGTTCTGCTCCGCTCCGGGGTTTATGCACCTGTCCGGGCTCCCGCTCGCCCTGGAGAAGGAGGAGAAGCGAGCTGCCCCCGCCATGTGCTCGGTAAGCGAGGCCGGCAGCACGGACCCCTTGGTGACCCGCTTCAGGCAGGTGGAGGAGACGCTGGAGAAGCTGCACAGGGAAAACAGGATCTTGAAGAATAAAGTGCCTCGGTACAACGCGCTCTGCACCTTGTACCACGAGTCCGCGCAGCAGGTGAAGCACCTCCAGCTGCAGCTGGCGGCCAAGGAGGCGACGATCCGGGAGCTGCGGGGCAGCCTGGCCCGGCAGCGGCAGCCGCAGCCCCCGGCGCCGGGCGGGGATGCGGCGGCGGGCGCGGAGCCGGCGCGCTCGCTGGTGGAGAGCCTGCTGGAGCAGCTGGGGCAGGCCCGCGACCAGCTCAGGGACAGCGAGCGGCTCTCGGCGCGGAGAGTGGAGGCGCTGAGCCAGGTAAAGCGCGGGGAGCGCTGCGGCATCGCCGAGAGAGAGAGGCGCTGGGTGCGGGGGTTCTGGCCCGGAGCGCTCGCTCCGTGCTGGGAGCAGCTGGGGGCGCGCAGGAAGCGGCGCTGACAGCGGGGCGGCCGCGGAGCGGCGGGGGCTGAGCGAGGCTTGAGCCCCTTCCAGCGATGCCCGCTCCATCCCCGGGTGCCCCAAGCAACTCGCCCCTTTGGGGCCAAAGGTAGCGCCCCTTGCGTTCAGTTCGGAAAGGCAAACCCTAAGGTCCTAAACCAAAAACTGAGCGTGGCACTATAGGTCTTCATGCTAAGTTCTTCAACTATTCTCGCAAGGAGAAAGAAGAACGGTAAAAAACTCCTTGAATTTATCAGATGCAATTTTGTTCTCAAAGAGAATCAGCTGCTGCCACGAATTTTTTCTATTGAAGTGTTTCGTTTGAAGTGCTCTTAAAAATGGATTTTTCTATTGACAGGGAGGTAGCACGTTCATATTTGAAGAAGTAACTGACAAGTCTGGATTGCGTGGAGGTAGATTAGGGAAATCAGTCTCTTTCTTGACAGAAAAAAACCCTGAAAACTGCATCCCTCCCCATCCAGCACAAGTGCTGTTTTGGTTACTGTCATTAAGACTTTCCCAGGTTCAGTGTGAAATGCTCAAAGATTTTTAAAGCATTTATTTCTAGAGGAAGCTGCATGAAGTAATTTCCAAACTGAGCAGCAGTACTTAAAACTGAAACAAGTGTTTTTGTCATAAGTAATCTCTTGACCTAATGCTTACACAAAACATTTTCCATATATGACACTCACCTAAAATACATTTTAAAAAGTTCATGTTTGGAAATTTGTTAGATAATCTCACTGACCCTTTGCAGACAGATGACAACCTGTGGTATCTGAACATATTTGAAAGGCTGATGCTGAATATCTTTAAAGGGGAAGCGTAGCATTCAGCATGACGCTAAAGAATTTAAACTTCAGTAATCAGAACAAGTGCTGTTTATTTATGTCAGTGTTAATATTCATTACTTGAAAGAATGAAATGCTATGCCCAATCACAACACTGATATTGGTACTAAATGATAACCAAATTTTAAAAAACCCCACATTTTTGTGCAGCCAGAGGCCAGTGTGCTGGCAAAGAGTGATCCCAGTGATTTACAGCTCTGTTAGCACTCCTGAGAACTGGGAGGATAGAGCTGAGGTTGGAGCTGTCTCATGGTCTGCACTGGCATCCAGAGATCCTCGATGCTGGAGGAGCAGTGCTGCAGAAGTTTCTGGTACCGGCATCTGCTACTCGAGGGTGTGTGAAAAACCAGCTTGTTTGTTTACAGTCAGGACAGGTGCCTTTCAGGAGCATGGAATTACAGGTGGTTTGCAGCAGTCACAAGCAAACCTCTTCCTTCTCAAAACACCTGCAGAGGTGTTAATGCAGTGTGGATGCTCCCACAGGGCTGTGATAGGACAGAGAGATGCAGAAACAAGGTACACAGTTGTTTCCCAGGGCTGTGTCAGACCCCCTCATGTACCTGGCAATCAGTTGTGGCCAAACTAGAGCCCCTGCTGCCACATGGGGTTTATTTTCTGCTTGCTTGTCCTTACCATTCCTATCCAGGAAAGTTGCTCGGTGTGCTGCCTCTGCTTTGTCCTTGTGACAGTGCCAGGCAGTGAATACACTTCACAGGGTTTGATGACTTTACAGTTCCTTTATTTCTTTTGAGGAAAATCTCTTATCTGGTAGCTTAGTGTGCAGGACCTATAAGTATTTTTCAGTTTCCACAGTTACTCATCTTAAATTACTTTGTTTCTTGTTATCGTTGCTGCTGTACAGTCATAAAACCTTCCTGAATTTTTGCTGCTTGTTCATCCATTCTACTGATTATAAAATGCTTGCATGGCTCCCTGAGCAGCTCTTGATTGATTGATTCACCAGTTCCAAGGTCTTGTGATCATACAGAAATAAAAAGGATTTAGTCTACTTTTAAAGTACTTTGCAATGAGTACAGAAGCAATAAGGAATTACTACAATATTGAAGTCAGTCTTAGATATATTTTGGCTTTTGAATTTATTTTGCTTTTAAATAACTTCCCCTCCCCCCTCTGTTTAGGAAGTGCAGAAGTTGAATCAGCAGCTAGAGGAGAAAAATGGAGAGATACAGCAGATGATAAATCAGCCTCCATATGAGAAGGAGAGAGAAATCTTACGACTGCAGAAGACCTTGGCAGAGAGGGAGAAGGCTCAGGCCACCAGTGAAGTTCTGTGCCGTTCCCTCACTGATGAAACTCAGCAACTTCAACGCAAATTGGCATCCACAGCAGAAATGTGTCAACATCTGGCAAAATGTCTAGAAGAAAAGCAGAGAAAAGAGAAGGGGAATTCAGATGACCAGATACCTACAGAAAGATCTAATCAGGTATTCTTACAGCTACTGTGTGTGTGTCTTTAAAGTCTTATTAGCTTCTGAGATGTTAATTACAATATGATAGCTGTAACTGGGGAATGGTGAGAAACAGCCCTTTGAGTAATTTCATGTAGGGTGTGCAGACTGCCATGGCAATGGTAAATACTTCTGCCTATCTAAAATTTAGGGTGAAAGATGTTGTCTACCACTTCAACTTTGGCCATCTCATCATCAGAGGCTTTTTTGGAGAGGAGAACTTGAGAGGTTTCATCCAACCTCAGCAATTCCCTGATTACAGTTCTTCCCTCAATAACACAGGAGACAGCACCCACCTTTTACCACCCCTGCTTCCGTGCAGCACTAGATGGTGCTGTGATTTTGAAGCTGATCTCTCCTGATTACTTGTTTAAGTATCAAAATCACAAAACAAAGCAGAGATATTTCAAACTGGTATTTATATTAAGAATTCTGTGACATGTGATCTTCTCGGGTCAGGATTTGGCTTTGCACACGTAGTACAGACCTACAGAAAAGTTGGTTAGGGGAATGTGAGTCAAGGTGTCTTACCATTTTGGTTTTTTTCCTCTGGGATTCCCCCTGGCCCCTGAGTGAAGGGCAATGCTTCTCTTTGGGAGGAATGTTTGAAAAAAAAGCTTCATAAGAGGACTGTGTCAGAAATGCTAGTGCAGGGCACAAAGAGACCCCTGGAGTTTGGTGTGCTTTGCTAATGGCTGTTGAGGCTTCAGTTAAAGTAAAGGTAGATCATTGTTCTGTTGTTCCAGAAGTCCTGATGGCTGAGAGTCATTATGTAATTCATTAAAACACCATAAGGAAATAACATCAGCAGTGCTGCCTCTAGTAACACATCAGAGCATCGAGTAGGGTGTTACAGACAGTTCTCACGAAAAAGAATAATTCTGACTTCTGCTCTTACTGCGACACCGCGGTAACGCTGTTGTTCACATGACCACTCATCTGTGCTGTTGTGATGAACTCTATACACACTCATGTCTGCTTTGTCAAACATCCCAGAAGGGTTCCCAAAGAAAACTTTACATTAAAGTTACTTGTAAGAAATAGGGGTTGAGTAGATAGAAGAAAAAAGGACTTTTTAAGGGACTTGAGGCATTTGGCCTTATCATATTTAACGTGTAATTGATAGACAGGAAACTTGATTGACTTTGATATATGCAATAAGAAGCTAACCTTGTGCAGTGGGGACTTCCCTCTTGAAGAGGAGAAATTTCAGATGCCATTACTAGCTGATTCTAGGGAATTTTGCACAAAAGTGTTCTATATTACTCATGTACACCGGGGTTTTTTTAAGCAGATGTCACAACTGTAAAAAAGAGGTATCATTTTAGTCAATTATTTAGCAAGCAGGGTTTTTTCCCCTCAGTAATTTCTTCCTAGTACTGGCCAAAATTGACAGTAATAACAAAGCAAGACGAAGGCATATCTGTGCCTTTGTCGTGCATTCTCCCACTTCAGATTAGTAGTTTTGCAAGGAGTTTGTGTAAACTCAAACTCTGTTTTCATGAGGTTTATTTAATAGCAGTACCACGGTCATAAAAAACTAGATATATGGCTTATTACATAAACCATAGTAAGTAATCTACACATTGCTTTAAAAAAAAAAAAAAACTTCCAGTTAACAGCACAGCCAAACAGCCTCTGAAATTTTTTATCTTAAAGTAACACCTAACTTTATCTGAAAATTACAGCTTTTAGACAATGAAGCTTCACTTCAGGCTCTTATCTGCAACCTACGAGAGGAAAACAGGATGTTAAAACAAAAAGTAGCTCACGTGAGTACTTTCATTTCATCACAGGTTAATATTTGTTATTAGATTAAATTTGGAATAGATAAGGTCTGGTTAATCTAATTACGTGGCAGTTTAAAGCAAGACAGTTTTTCTTAGTCCTTTCAACATGGCACATACTTTTTGTTCCCTTAGCTAAGAGCAACTTCTTGCATAATTTTTAACACGCTGGGTTTTTGTTGTTAAAAACACAATGCAGACGAAAATTTCCACGTCCCTTCCACGGATGAGTATTGCACCCCAGAAGAGCAGCACTGTGCCCGGGGTGAACACCAGCCCCTCCCCTTCCACTTTATTGAACACCGTCCCTTTGGACTGGGAGATGGGAAGGTTGCCCACGAAGAGTCTGCACAATCATCTCCTGCTGTACAGTGACTTACCCACCCTCAGGGCTCGAGTCAGCAGGTTACATTATCCCCTAGAGAATTCTGGTCCTGCGCACACAGCCAGCCCGTGAAAGCTTGGAAGTTTGTGTCTTCCTGCTCTTCATGCCTCTCCCGGATAAACTTTCAGGTGGAAGATTTAAATGCAAAATGGCAGAAGTACGACGCCAGCAGGGACGAGTACGTGAAGCGGCTCCACTTGCAGCTGAAGGAGATGAAGTCCCAGCTGGAGCAGCACCATGGCGGAGCTCCAGCACAGAGGAATTCTGACCTGATGCACAAGGAGATATGCCGGTTAAACAAGCTACTGGAAGAAAAAATGAATGAGTGCATAAAAACCAAGAGAGAACTGGAGGACTTGAAGAAGGCTAGCGAAGGAGATAATGAGCGCATACAAATGCTGGAGCAACAGGTCATTACGTTTCTTTTTCCTAGAGATGGGAATTCTTAGTTTCTTCCCAGACCACTGAAGTCCAAGGGGGGAAAAAGGGATTTATTTTTTGGACATTTTGCACGTGTCTGTGCACATTTGGCTATATAGATACTTAACAACACAGATTTAAAGGAAACTCCCTGCTTAAAGAGCCCCATGCAGTTCTGCTGGCCTTAATACAGAATATGAAAGATCTGTAAAGGAAATACAAACACCTTTGAAATACAGATACGATAGAGAAGATATACTGAGATTCTGGGAATAAGTAATAAAGGAATCATAGTCTCAGCTTTTCAATCTAACCTCCCAATGCTCTAATTTATAAAATATTAACATAATAATTCTATTTCAGGTCCTGGTTTATAAAGACGATTTCACATCTGAGAGATCGGACAGAGAACGGGCACAGAGTAAAATACAAGAACTTCAGGCAGAAGTTGCATGTCTGCAACACCAGCTAGCAAGAAGACAGGTAAGAAAACAGCATGCTCCTTTTATAATTTAAGCATGCCAACAGGAGTTGGGATTAAAATATACTTTTAAGTATATTTTTAAATTATCTTAGTATTTCTAAAACAGTTTCAGCTCAGTGCAGCTATCAAAAACTTCAATTGTTTCGTAGTCAGTTCTGGTGGAGTTGCTTCCCAGGTCAGATGTAATACCCCTTTCCAGTCCCTTTTCTTCTACTTTTGGATCAACATGGGAAGGGTGAATTCTTAGAAGGCAGAGGACAGCCATGACTCTTGGCATCTTTAAAGTAGCACACTGGCCGTATTCTGTGTTTTCTACAAACCTTCTTTACAATATTAACACTGCCAAAACTGATCAGTAATTTATTTACAAGCCCTCAGATCAATATTTGAGTGGTGTTTCAGATGAAGGTGATAAAATATCACCCTTTAAAGAATGGATTTTTATTACATCTTTCTCTTTCTAGGACTCAAGAGACACAAGCAGTCATTTCAGAGTTCACGCTGGTAACCAAAATCATTTGTACGTTCAGACGAATGTTGAGCACCTGCGAGGCAACAGCCCAGGCCAGGCAGGCACGAGAAGAACAAGCTCACAGTCTGAGCAAGCCTCTCCTCCTGGGGACAACGGCAACTTGGGGTCTGAAGGCAGAGTACAGGGTGAACTCAGATGCCCTCATTGTATGAGGTTTTTCAGTGATGAACTCAGTGATGAATTCCTCAAGCATGTTGGTGAATGTTGTCAGTGACCACAGGATGTGAGGGGTGTAAGTCAATCACTACTTTTATAGACATAAAACTTGCTTTATACATATCTCCTACAGTCCTAAAACAGAGTAATTCAAATGGAGAACTCTGGGGAATTAGGAGGATGAACAATATCTACCTCTTGCTTGATTTTGCCTTCTCTTGGACTGTGTGAAAGGCTTCAAGAGAAAGCAAAGTGTTTTTCTGAAGAATTATTTTTGACAGCTACAAGGAAGGCAAGTGTAATGGAGATTCTACTACAAACTAAACTGAAACCTACGGTGGTAGTTTAGTTTCAGAGTGCAGCTTGACTTCATTTGGGTCTAATTGTCTACCACAGTCTGATGTGAAAAAAAATTACTCAAGTTGAAATTTTCCTCCTCTTCCAAAAAATGTAGGCTGAAGAACAGGAAGGAATATTTGGGCAGAAGACAGGAAAAATCTTGTTGTGCTTTGTCTGGATTAAAAGCGAAAGTATTTTCTTGACTCTTGAGGCTGAACCTTCAAACTTCTCATCTGAAAATCCTTCTGTTTAACTGAAGTCAGAAGTGAAGAAAATGTAAAAAGGCTGGTTATTGACTAAAACTAGCCTGCTTTTTTTGCACAGAAACGAGGTACAGGGATATTTATATTGTCTGTGCCATAAGTATCTATCTTACAGATTTGTAAATGTGTATTTGTGTAATTATTAATTGTATTACTATTTGACCTAAGGATTATTTTTATAATAAAAGTGATCGTGCATTTGCTTTACTACGTTAGTAAAAGGGTCAAAAAAAATCTCTTGGTGTAAGTATTTAAATGTGAAATAGTAACTATACTAAGGGCTAATTAAATGTCATGGTTTCAGATATGAGTTATTTCATTACTTTAGTGATAACCAGCTTCTCAGACTATTTTCAAATATGTTGAAAAAAAAAAAAAAAATCACTCCATCTCTGAGTGGAAGATTGACATTTCAGACACACAGGAACATATTTAACCCCCTACCCTGCCACACACGTGACTATGTCAATGCTAACTTAAATTTCTTCTTATCCTGTCAGCACTGAAGAGAGCTTCAAGCAATAGCAGGGGACTGTTTTGAGGAGTGTCAGCAATTAAAGTGTTCAAATATAAGAGTGCCACAGGTTTTTGCAGCCTTGGCTCCAGGTGTTTCTCACTGTGTCAGAGCAAGAGTTAAGGAAGGGACAGAAAGTAAAGGCCTAGTGCAACCACGACACTTCACAATTAAAGAAAACTCACTTTGTGTAACATCACTCTTGTCTTCTGCTTTGCTTCATTCCCTTTTCCACACGTCAAGAGGAATGTGGATATTTTTCTGAATATTTCCTTTTCAGGATCCTGTTGTAGCCCCAAAGGAAGATGATGGTTTATGCCACTGTTTTAGGTGGGATATTACCCAAAGCAATCCTGGGCCATTGCAAGCATCAATGGTTACTATTAATCTAATCTACAACAACTGCAATCCTGTGATTCACGACCAGCTTGTTCTTCCCAACAGAACATGCACAAACATACAGAAGGGTTTTGGGGTTTTTTTCCTTTATTGTTTTTTTTTTTATTAGTGACCATTTTTTTACATTGCCTTTTAAGGTCTTAAGAGATCAGATTCAGCCCAGAGAATATAAGCTGAGAAACACAATTAAACTTCCTGTGGCATAAGCTAATCTTACTTTTTTGATTGTGCTCATTAGACAAGCCTGGTTTACAGTTTCAGTGTACATCGATACGATAATGCCAGTGATTGATGCAGCAAAACAGGGACTTGATTTTTGGACTGATTCACACCAGAAGACACTTAAACAAACACAACAGTAAAGTAAGTTAGGCCTTGACAGTACCTTTTTGAAATTGCATTGAGATGATGACTACTTTAACATATCAGAAGCTGAAGTCTGCTATAGGTTTCCATTTATGTTAATCCCTGTGGGTATAGTTGGATAGACTGACCTACAATAGTAAATAATAGTTTCTAATAAGAAACAGGTGCAGGAATTAGACAGGAGAATATGCAGTACACAGAAATGAATAGTGCCTATCCTTGTGAATTTTAATTCTGTGAATTAGTCCCTAGTCAAAGCAGAGGTTAGTTTCACACTAATCCTGGGAAAGGAGAGCACTTTAGTGTTGGGAAAGTGGCTATACCTCCAGCAAGGACAACACTGAACCAACAATAAAAACAGGTGAAGTTACAGATCAAGCACAGATTATAGCTACCACATAAAGCAGTAAGTGAGGACCAGCATTTCACTACCTGTGGCATAAATCTAGGACAGATCTGCTGGTTTTCTGTACAAAAATGCCTCTCTTCACAGCTGTTTGACTTTTACCTCTACTGAGGTTTTTGGGTGGGGTTTTTTTTTCCAGCTGGTAAAAAGCATGACTGTTTCTTGTTCTGGCTTAAGCAAGAAATGTTACACTATGAAGAACTATCACTGTCTTACATGCAAATTTTTGTTTCAGATGATGGGCCATAAACTATTGCTCCTAAGAAAAGTAGTCTGTTATGCAGTGCTTTGACTTTTACACTAAATTCAGTGGTAGGTCTGTTGATAAAACACTACAAAATCTTTACGTGCTCCCTCCTCGCCAGGCAAAGCACACACACCAAGGCATCCCCAGCAACTGCCACCACCCCCTACTCCACAAGTCAGATTTCTCAACTTGTAGACCAGAGTGCATCAAACCTGTCAGCTCCACTGTCCCAACATTGAAGTGAAGGTGGCTGTGAGTTTCCAGCGCTTTTGAACCCTTTAAACTAAGAAAAGCTCCTTCTGGCCTCACACTGGTGCTCTCTTCTTTCTGGATGGTTGTCCAAACAGTGTCTTGCTTGCTTGAATAGTAACAGCAACCCAGCTCCTTTCCTAAAAGAAAGCAATAAAGGCATAGTGAGTAAGAAAGTAACTGCATGCAGTGAAAGGAATTTCAGTGGCATAAACTTTGTGAACTTTCATTATCCATTTGTACTACACTCGTTCACTGAAATGCACATCATCTGTAAACCTGCAGAAAGACATCCTCACACGAGGGACTCTTGAAATCATACAGAAAACCTGTCTGCCTATATGGACGGGGCTCAGTTCCTTATTTGCTGTATTGGTAACAAAAGGCATCCAAGAGAAATGAGCCCTGTTTCCAGGCAAAGTTAATGCCTGTTTCAGCTTCTGTAGATCTCTCATTCAGGTGAGCACTGCCTGTCCTGCAGTGGCATGCCGGTACCAGACAGGAGGCAGGCAGAGACACTGCACTCCCACAGAGGCTGAGAGCAGGCAGGGTAACTGCCTCTCCTGGGATTTGTAGGAACGTGCCTTAACATACTAAAAGCTGCCAAGATGGATTTGTCCAATTACCTTCATGATTAGCCCCTTCTCCTAAAATTTCTCCTTCACCAAATGACTGTTCCTCAGTTTTGCCCTCCAAACCAACCTGAGTTCAGACCCAGGGCAACTCAGCTCCTGAGGATGTGTCTCACCTCAGCAGCAATGAGATTTTCAGACTGTATAATCTCCAGCTCCTGGCAAGCTTGTTCTCATTTCTGCTGGACCTAATTATAAAGCACTTTGCTGAGGATTTTAAAGTAAAGGCTGTTTACTAATAACCACGCTGGTTGCCATGCAGAAGCAGGCCCTGAGCACACAATCACGCCAGCAGCTGTGGGCAACACTGACTCACTGTATCTTAGAAAATACAAATGCAAGAAGCCTCAGAAGTTGGTACCTACCCCAAAAGGCCCAAGGGATAAAAGATCAACAATAATGCTTTTTCCTGTAGCATGGGCAGTACGGAGGCTAAAAGGTTTCTCAAATAATGTTCAACTTCTAAGTCAATGTCTGCTTCAGGCTTCAATGATTTAGGATGTCACAACTTTTAAAATAAACCTTAAATAATGCCTCAAGATAACATGCTCACTAATAATAAAACCAACTACAAGAATAAAAATTGTTCAAGAAGCAGATACCTATACTCTATGCTTTTTTTTTTACACTTCCATTTCCTGTGGCTTTGCTGCATGTGTATATATAGAAAGTAAGGGAAATTCCAAACAAGATGCCACACCATTATACTCAGAACAGCAGTGCTTCTCATTCTAAAAAAGGGAAGTCTCAAATGCTTTTTCTACAAAATCTATGTGAATTCAAAGTATGCTGTAGTAATATTTCATAGTACCATGCTCCAGTAGCTATCAGCTGGGACATAGAGGGTGTTTCAGCTAAAAACCTAAAGTGTAAGAAATGCTTATGAAGCACTAGGTCAGCCCAGCAGGACCTCAGCAGAGCAATGGGATATAAGGCTAAGCACTCCTACCTTCTTACCTGATGCCTCAAGTTCTTCTCTGAGGGCAGAGCACAGCCCAGCACCCTCCCTGGAGCGTTCCCTGAAGCAGCCTGTCCTGGGGGTCAGGGCTCCAGCAAGGTCAGCTGGGGATTTGCAGGGTGCTGCAGGAATTGCTTACACAGGAGCTCCTGGAAGCAGCAGCCATCCCAAGTGCACAGCACTTGTGTCTCCACTCCCACTGCTGCTCAGGGCCTTATTCCCCTTTCTCGTTAGTCCACTTCTTACCCCTCCTTTTACACTTGCTGGTAAGAAGCTGCTGGTGCAGGAACACTCCACAATATGGGAAGGGTGTATGGTGTCGAGAGAGGCCAACAGCCTCCCTCAGGAGCCTGAGATACTCCCATGGCTCATGGGGCTCTGGCGTGGGGAACACCAAATCAGATGGGGGGTTAAGAGAGGTGATTTCAAATGGGTGTTTTTGGTGCCTTCTAGAAGTGTGTACTTAACCACACTCATTGCCTCACCACCCTGCCCCAGACCAACCCTCCAGCCCATCTTCTGGAGACCTGGCTGATGGCTGAGCAGGGCAGCTGGCTGCTCGTGCTGACCCCCAGGGTCACAGGAACTCAGCTTGCCTGAGGCTTCCACCCTCTGGTTTCTGAAGGACTGGGAGGGAGGAAAGAGCAGTGGGACCCTCCTCCCCCACCCTGCACTCATCAAATCTCTTTGTCAAATCTGTCTTCATATAAAAAGCATTTTAATTCTTTTTTTTTTTTTACTCATAGGCAGATACCTTGGTTACACACAAATATCACAGGCCATTTATACAGGAGGGACACCAGGCAGCCTGGTGGGTGCCCCACCAGCTCTTTGGCCAGCACTGGAACACCCCATGCCTTGCTTAGCTTCTCGGTGCTTTCTGCAGCCAGGCTTCCTTCAGCCACGTCCCAAAATTCCCCTGCACAGCCCAAAATGGCACATGTGACTGGAACAGTGAGTTTCTCAGCTCCACAGCAGTCTAGACTTGGACGATACCCAGTTACCTTCTCTGCTGAGACAAGACCCTACACTATGGGAACGGTGCCTTGATGGCACCGAGGGCAAGGTCATGAGCTGTCATCTCCCTCCAGCTGTGCCCCCACAGCCCTCCCTGGGTCGTGCCAGCTGCAATTTCAACCAGCCAGCCACCTGCAGCCACCACCTGGGCCCTGGGCTGGGGGGAGAGCCACAGGCACACAGAGCAGCTCTGGGAGCTGTGGTGGTCCCACTCACAGAAGCCTGTTCGTTTCCTGCCCAGTGCAAAGCAGGAAGGAGGTCTCAGACCATGCTACAACAGGGCAGGGTCTCCATCTCTTTTAGGACTCACAGGTGGAGAGGTGAGAGATGCTCAAATCTTGGACTAATTGAGCCCAGCTCATACAACACAGAAAATGAGCAAAGAAAGGAGCTCAGACACTCACAGAAGAATCAGCCCTCATTCTATCACTCACACATCTCAGGGAAATTCAGACCTCCAGAGAGGCATGCGAAGGTCCACAGACATGCAAGGAAAAAACATCACCTACCAAGAGAAAGTGGGAGCCGGTGGGATGTGAAGTGACTCATGCACACGCAGCTGAGCAGAGTCTAATAGAGCATCCTACTCCTCCTTCCCACCACCTGAGCTTGCCCTCAGTGATGCAGATCTAATTTAGTGATTCTCAGCTCCTCTTCTGACCTCAGCGCTGAGCACCTGCTCCACCTTCTGCAAGGCCCGTTCTTACCTCCTCAGGTGGAAGGACAGCTTGTGTCACTCCCAGTGACAGCAGGCAGGTGGGAAGCAGACATCCCTGGAGGAAAACGTGTCTTCCTTTTATCCTGGCTGCTGTCATAAGGGATGTCCCTGTCCTCCAGTCTCTCTCTCCTGAGCAGTCCACTTACCCATTATCAGGACCCACTTCTGCCCTATTCCAATCCCAGTCAAACACAAATGGTTCTTGGGGTATTCACCATCAGTTCAGTGTCACCCAGAGCCTGTGACACTGGCCAGCCCAGCTGGGTGCCTCTAATCACCAAGCTTGGCCCCAAAAGCACCCTGCAACTGCCCTTCTTGCTTCTTCGAGCACCTCTCCTATTAAAGCCACGAGTGGTCATTGAAAGGCATTTCAGCTCCAGCAGTAACATCATCACTTTCCCCTGTGGCACATTTCAGGGCCAGTCTTCTGGCAAGAGAGACACTCCAAAATAAACAGGGCACAGCTGGGGCCTGGTGGTCTGCTTGGCCCAAAGGGGAGGGGTCTCTGACAGCCCAGGAGGCTTCTGCCACGTGTGAGCCAGGAATGGAGGGGATGGTTCTGGAGCACTTGCCACTGAGCAGAGAGGCTCTGGAAAGGGGAATGAAGTAGAATTTGTTTTAAAGAAACGCAGAGGCAAAGATATGGACTAGACTATTCTCTGTTCCAGAGAATAAAGTCTGTGGCTGACACCAGGAACCAATGTGGGGTGCAGGCAGGCTTTCCCCTCCCACACAAGATCTATCCTTTGATAACCAGGTACGGAATCCCCTAAACTCTCGGCATGGTGACAGCTCCTGGGGACAGTGGAAAAAATTGATGAGCACAACTACCTCGTCACCCAAAGAAGGAGTGACAGGTTATTTTGTGAACTGTTTTTAGGCTTTGTTTTGTTGCACCTACACACACCGGTTGCATGGCACCACGCCCCCTCCTTCAAAATGTCAGAGTCTTCGACTCCTAACAATAACCACTGAGAGGAGAAAATAGTGTGTGCTGGCCAGGGTGACTCCTGTGCAGTGGGGACTGTACTGGGCTGGCCTTTCTCCTCAACTCAGATTGCACCCACCTTGTCCTAAGTTTCCTCCTGGTGGTATGTCCTTTGATAAACAGTGGGCAAATATTAATTTTTACCTCTGTAGTTTCCAGGTGACTCTCTCAGGGAAAGTTTACTGGAGCTTTAATCTTCCTGAAATGGCAGCAAGACTGAATAACCACTTCCTCTTAGCACAGCTGAGGAACTTGAAACGTGCAGTTGTTGCAAAAGGGTGTGAGGACACTCTCCCCTCCTGCCTCTGCTGTACTCTCCTGCGTGCACCAATGTCACTTGTTACACACGCTGGGCAGTAACAAGGTTGGGAAACACTTGAGCAGTAAAAGCCACTCTGACAGCCTGGAAAGACAGGCAAGTGCTACCTTTTACTCCTACCCACGGTCAGCCTGTGCCTTTGCATGCCCAGCAGCTGCAAACAACCTTGATCAGGCACTCACCGTAATCCATACCTGGAGCTCTTTCATAGCCCGGGCAAATGAATGATTTTAAGCCAAGCCCCAAAAGGATTGCCTGCACTGGAGGTACTTGCAAATATTTCTGTTTTGCTGCAATAATGCAAAGACAAGTAGCAAGAACAGACAGTAACTTGCAACAGGTGTTCACAAATCTGATCTCTTAGGTTGCTTCTGTAACCAGAGGGGCACGTAATGTTCCCAGAGTGCACAGAAAAGGACCCCAATGCCGATAATAAGAAGCTGGGCTTGTGTAATTCTTCAGCAGTTCTGCATCTTTGAGCAGCCTTCTACAAGGTGGAGTTCATGTTCTTGAAAGGGTTACTATTAAAATGGCTCATGTTTGACTGGCTTTCAAAGTTCCTGTCTCCTCTATGCAACTTTCTGCCTAAGGAAGACAGAGGGATATGACTTAAGTTCTCCTTGTCACTTGCTAAGTGACAACACAGGAGCAACCCTGAAGTGTTTCTAGAGACTGTGCTAACACAAACCAGAACAAGTTTTGTGCAAAGAGTGCCGCTGTTTTGACACCATGCCAGTGAGACAGCCCTGTAATTTAATGAGAAAAGCCCTGAGCTGGATACACTAAAAATCTCAGCCTCAGGTCACCTGTACAAGCACTTCATATTGTCACAGGCTACAGACTCCATTGAGGCTCTTCTTTCCACAGTTTTCCACATTATTGAACAGTTTATCCTCCTCTGGTTCCATACTTGAGTTCTCTTAGCCAGTTTTTGCCAGGACCAACAAGTTCCCTCCACGTGCATTTTTTGGCACTGATGTGCCCAGGGTGAAGAGGCTACTCTGGGCCTTGATGCACTGCTGTAGTTAAAGGCTGTGCCCAAATTCAGAGACAGCATACTTAAATAATTACAGGAATCATGCAACTTTTTAAGTGCACTATATAAATAACAAAACACAAACCCCCACTACCTTTGAAAGCTGTATTGGCTAAAAATCCCAGCTATAGAACACAGAGCAAGTCTCCAGTACACCCAGCCCCATTCTACCACTTGTTGTCCATTAACAGGATGTGGTTCAAAACATGCCTTACTCAATATATATCAACACATCATTAACACCGATTTCCAAGCAGGCATGGTTTGAATAGTGAAAGTTCAGCTACAAACAAGTTTAGGGAGCACCTGTAGTGGCAACACAACCTGCAAGTCACCAACAAACTGTTGAGGGCTTCAATACACCAAACCAGTACAACCTGTAGCTACACAGTTGTTTATCCTGGTGCAATTATTCCAATTCCTGATGCAATGGCCCATGAGTCAAGAAGAGTCTTATCTACACAAGAGGCTGACAGTCAAAGCAAGAAACAAATTCAAACTCCAGGGTAAGCAGATCCTTCACACTTGAAAGCCAGAATCTCTTGGAAGTAGCATCTGTGCACTACAGGTTTGGAAAATAGCACTTTGTGTGTCCTGGAGATTGGGATTTCCACTCCAGCACTGTAAGTGAGAGGTCAAAGAGGGAAAAGGATAATATAAACACAACAAAAGGCTATAAAAGCTTATGGGTTTGGAGGCCAAGACTGACCATAAAGGAAGGGACTTTTAGGAAATAAACAGCAGAATATCTTTAAAGCATCCATTAAATCAATAATGGAAAATTCTGCATGCATGCAAGAGTACTTCAGAGAAAAAGACAAGGGCATGCAGCCAGTACCTAAAGGAAACTCAGAAAGAAACTTACTGGAACTTCTGAACAAAGACAACAGGTCGAGGCATGAATTATTTGCCTAAGCCAAATTTATGACTGTCACAGTCAATGGAAAGTTTTCAAAATCCACAGAATAGCTGAACTTGGGAAGAGGAAGGTCTGAAGATCATGTAGTTCAACATCCCCTACTCAAAGCAGGGTCAGCTAGAGCAGGTTGCCTGGGCCTGTGGCCAGTTCAGGGTTTGACCATCTCAAGGATGAAGAGTCCACAACGTCTCCATGCAACCTACTCCTGGTTCAATCATCCTCACAGTAGAAAAGGTTTTCCTTATGTTTAAATGGAGTTTTGTATTTCAACCTGTGTCCCCTTGCTCTCTTGTTTTGTCACTGGATACTGCTGAGAAAAGTCTGGATTCACAGTGCCCCCATGTCAGGCATTTATACACATTTGGAAGATCCCTGAGTCTTCTGTTCTACAGGCTGGGCTCTCACCTCTCCTTGTTTGATGGATGCTCCAAGGCCTGAACTACCCTGGTGGCCCTTTGCTGGACTCTCTCCATGTCTGTCTAATACTGGGGAGTCCAGAACCAGACTGCTCCAGATGTGTCTCCCTGGGGCTGAGCAGAGGGGAAGGATCATCTCCCTTGACATGGTGGCAGAGCTCTGCCCAACAGCTGCCACCTTTAGTACAAGGGACACAGCACTGGCTCATGCTCAACTTGCCTGCTGGCAACTCCTGGGTTAACCTGAGCTTGAGCTATTTGGCACTGGTCAAGAAAGGGAGAAATTAGTCTGGTTTTCATCCTGCCCCTCCTCTCTGACCCAGATCCTGAGACAGATTTGATGTATTTATTTATTAACTATCGCATTCAACGTATTCAAGATCTACTTGCAAATAAATAACCCATGGAGGGACAGAGGAGACACTAAAACATCAGCTAAAACACGAGACAAAACACTTATCTCAGGAACCAGTGCTGAATAATCAGAAAAAATGGCACACTTAGCATGGTTTTAAAACAAGCACTTATGGAAGTGTTTATAAGAAAGGCAACACAGTTCACTGTTGGCAGGATGGATGGTGAAGGAAGGAAAGAAATCTTCCACTTAATTTTGGCAGACTATAGGAAATCCTCAATTGAAAAGCTCAGGCTTATTCTGAAAATGCAGCTAACAGACTGATAGAAAATGAGAGAGCCTTGAAAACCTGGGAGGTCCAATGCAGGAACCCATTTTATAGCTAAGGTCTCCTACATCACAGCAAGTTAAAATCCTAATAGAACAGTTTTACTACACTATACATTCGACTGTATGTGCTTCTGAAACTCACATGTATCCACACGGCATTTAGGACCTTGACATTAAACTGAAAGGTGAAAACAAAAGGAAGGACTTGAACTCTGACTAAGAGGAAAGGACTGAAACCTGACAGAAGTGCAGAGTTCCTGCTGTTCTTACCAAAGTCAGCCGTAACAGAGCAGAAAACACAACAAGCACAAGTGATAACAAGGAATCCATGAATTTAAACTAGGGATTTGTGGGATATATTCAGTTTTTCAAATGAACTAGGCTGCTGCTACTCATCAAAAAGTTTATAATAATAATAATAAAAAAACCCCAACTGGTTGATTTTTTTTAATTCCCATAAAGAATCAATCTTGTTTGGGAAGAAACGGATGAAACTTCACAAGCCCAGAAAGGACAAATATCTTAAAAATGACAACAAACTCACTTAAATCTCCCCTCAAAAGAAAAAGCAGATGATTTTTAGGCGCCTACCTGACAATAAGGTGATTTATTCTCAACAAATCCATATTGGCTGCTACTCATGGTGGAACTGCTGACTGTTTGTTTCCTCCTTTTTCAGTGTAACAACAGCCTGGTGAGCAGAGGCAAAACAGTAGATATCATGAAATATAGTAAGAGTTTCAATGCCTTTTTTCACATGACATTTCAGTAAGTAAACTCTGAAAAACATTGTTTTCAGGGGTGCAAAAAGTGATGTGGGAGAATATAGCAGCAAGGCTCCTTAAACATTGGTCCTGAACCTAACAATGGGATATTTTCATCGCTGCTTGGGGATGGGACAGAGAAGATGTATTAAATACACATGCAGATCCCAAATGCAAATAAGGTGCCAGCGCATAGGTGAAAGGAATCAGAATGGCTTTGGCAAATAGATGATTTGGGAAAAGCTGGCAATTCAGCAAGTACAGACACAAATTTACATTGTTTGAGGACAACAAACTACACAAATATGTAACACTAATGGGCTAATTCCTCAAAAAGGATCAGATGCTGGATTGAGCCACAGGCTGCTGTGCATAAGTCAGACAAGAAATTTCAGATAATAAAGAGAAGAGCTGTCAGCTGGATGTGAAGAATTTCCTCTGGTCTGCCTGGGGTTAACAAAGCACAGCTGAAGTACCACACTATGCTTTGAAAATTGTACAGCAAGAAAAATCTGGAGAAAATAATAACAACAACATAACAACACTGCCTGCAAAGAATCTCCAAAATCCTTGTATACATATGTAACAGGAGAGTGTATATTTGATTAAATCTTCAACATGTGTATGGACAGGGCCAGTGCTCTAAGAGACAGGTTGTTCAGGGGTGCCTCTTTCATTCTGTCCTGGTGAAGATTTTCCACCACATACAGAAATCCTGACAGGGGCTCAGACAGACTGGAAGGAGACCTGAAACTGACTCACCTGACCTGCAGATGGGTCCTCTCTTAACCTTGACCTTCTGGTTCACACAGCCTCTTTTTTCTCTCTCTTATGTCCCCTGGTAGAATAAACAGTTCAACTGAGGTTGAGTTTCAATAAAAGCTTTTTGGTTCTGCTAAGTTAGCTTGCTTCAAAACCACCAGCTTTTCAAAACTCCCAGCTATCTCCAGGCCAGGTACTTTCACTTCTTTCAAACATCTCACTCAGATTTCGTTGATTCCTCAAATATTTTTATTTGGAAATCACTTGATTCCATGTTCTGTGAAGTGCATATCTGGGAGCTGCATCACTTGCATGCATCCTCTAATCCAAGGACACAAAAGACAGACAAAAAATATTGCATCCCCATTACACTAGTTAGGACCAGAGAAATTATAAAAGCCACGATTCTTCCAGCTTCCTAAAGCCTTCAGCTACACAGACCTTAATTGTGCTCTCGAAACTGCACAGTTAGAAGAACCTGAAACTGCTTTGCCAGATCTACAGCTCCTCTTTGTGCCCACCTCCTCCCTTCTCCACTCTTCCAGGCTTAACCTTTTGTTCCTTTTTTTCTTGGCTCCTGCACGAGCTTTTCCATTAAGCACCACCACCTCAGGGATGACTGAAATAAGGGCTCTTATTGCTGGACTCAGTGATTGTGTCATTTGATCAGTTCCTGCTCCTTGACACAGTGGTAATGAAGTCACCTCAATACATTTAATCTGGGCTGGGCTTTAATCAGCACCAGTGACTAATGTAAAACAATTGGAAACTAGAAAGGGGAAAAAAAAAAAAAAAAAAAAAAAAGTACACTCCCTGTGCTAACCCTCTATCTGTAATAAAAACAGTCCCTGATCCCAATGAACAAAGTTCCTGGATTTTTAATGCCTGGATCCAATTTCTCAGGTTCCACTTTCCAGATGTCAGCCTCACAGCAGCAGGCTGTAATAGAGTCTCATAGTGCTTAAAGCTCCTACTGCTGCCTTAAAACACAGCTGAGACTGGAGTGACCTAACATCCAAGAAGCCTCCACTGCCAGGGACAGCTCAGCAGCTGCAGCAGAGCAGTGATGGGGTTCCACCACCCACAGCGTGGGTGAAATGGGTCAGCACACAGCAGGATGCAGGCAGGTCTGCAGCAGCAGAATATGGGCCAGCTTTGGAGCCTCCCAGTAACCCCAGCCTGTCCAGCTGGGTGTTGCTAAGAGTGCCCAGCATTGCTGCAAACAAAAGACAGCAGAGAAAGGCACTGAATTTATGGACAAAAAGATGAGTGGAAGGGCAGATGTGGAAGAAAGGCTGAGAAAGCAATCCTCTCTTTGGCAGGGCTGGTGAGAACAGCTTGTCTGGCTTTACCTCCTGCTTCCCTGCAACCTATCCTTGCCAGGTGGAGGTGGCTGTAGGAGCTGGGAACAGCCAGGGTGCTGCAGACACCTGCTACTGCCACCTCCCAGCTAAGGGGAGCTGCCTCTGGCTGCAGCTGGCTGCTCCAGCTTCAAAAACAGAGGCGTCGCATACCCGAAACCAGGAGATGTCTGCCACAGGGCTGTCTCTTCTGATGGAAAAGAGAACACTTGCAAGGGCTGAGAAAAGTAAATAAAAAGGCTGGGGGTCAAAGCAAAAGGCAGAAAGGCAAGGGGATTTTGTCTGATAGCAATGAGATGAATGGCAGGCAAAATCTTCTAAGGAAAAGAACAAAAATCAAGTGAAACAGAAGAAAACAGAACAAATACGTAACGCTGGCTTTGTATTGCACCCCAAATACAATACGACTTCACAAAGAGACACAGCAGAGGGGCTGGAAGGTAAGAAAGTCCAGCAGAAATGGCAGTTAAACACCCAACTAAAGTCTGATGTCATCTTTGATATTATTTCAGGATAAGGGTTATAGAAAGGTGTTATCTTTCACTAGACCAACTAATACCTTGGACAGAAGTCCAGCCTTGAGTCCAGAGAAGGGCAATGGAGCTGGAGAAGGGCCTGGAGCACAAGTCTGATGAGGAGCAGCTAAGAGAGCTGGGGGCTTTCAGCCTGGAGAAAGGAGGCTCAGGGGGGCTTTATCACCCTCTTGCAACTGCCTGAAAGGAAGCTGTAGCCAGGTGGGGGTGACAGGGTGTTGGCCTCTCCTCCCAGGTAAACAACAGGGCAAGAGGACACAGCCTTAAGCTGCACCAGGGGAGCTTTAGGTTGGACATCAGGAGGAATCTTGTCATGGAAAGGGTGATCAGACATTGGAACGGGCTGCCCAGGGAGGTGATGGAGTCACATTCCTGAAGGTGCTAAAAAAAAAAAAAAAATGGATGTGGCGTTCAGTGCCACGGTCTGGTTGACAAGGTGATGTCAGGTCACAGGTTGGACTCGATCCCAGAGGTCTTTTCCCACCTACTTAACTCTGATTCTGTGAAAACAGCCATCCCTCCCCTTCGGTTTGGTCTGAAATAGTATTTTATTCTTTTCCATGTAATACATGCATCCTGAGCCATCTCTCTGGGACAGCAGAATTTGCTTTACTTTGTGGTAATGCTGAAGAATTACTCAAATTTTCCTTCTGATTTTTCCAAAAAGAAAAAGAACAACTGCTTCAGAGTAATATTACTGCTTCAGAACATTTTAAGTTTATTTTAAAAATTTCATTTAAAGCTTCAACAATAGTACTGCAGTAATTGTCTTCTATCACCTTGCAGAGCTTTCCCGAACAGCTACATTTCTTAGCATATACGTGGACTTTTCAGTACACCTGAAAAGTGACCTAGTGCCCAAAGTTTTCATAGCATCAATGATATCAGCACATGTCACTGACCTTTAAAGTTTCTTTTTGCTTCTACATTCCCCCAAACCCAAAAGTAGTTCAAACTAGTAAAGCCAGTGATGAAACTCCTTAGTTGCTGCAAAAATCACAGCACTTTCCATCCCTTAAGTGTAATTTTAGGAAGGTTTTTGAAATCAAATTCCATGCATGCAAAACAGATTGGACTGCCAGGATCACCTTCCTGTTTTGTTTCAGTTCCTCTTGTTACAATCAGGAGAAGAAAGTGATTTGCTTTTGTATTACTGGGAATCATTGATATTCTGAAGCAGAGCTCAGGCGTGTTCCTTTGGAATCAGAAAAGAAACAAAAACAATTTTAGGGAAGATTTTCCTTTCCGTTTCTTAAGAGTTGTGTCATTTGGGAGGGGAGAGAGGGAAGGAAGGAAAACAGACATGGAACTTGGAGAAGACCAGTATAATAACAACAATATAAACCCATCCTCTCCCTCCCTGGCAAGTCAGCTTCTGTAAGAATCACAGATCCTTGTCTTAACTGATATGGATTGGCACACCACTCCAAACACAGTCTGAGCTGGTGCTTATAGGCTCTCTCGTGAGTCACTGAGGAAACATTAAGTTGGTTTTAAGCTCTCTGAACAAACCAGGGCAAGGATCAGGTGCCACAACAAAGACAAAAAGCAGCTGGGAATTGGAGAGAGAAACCAAAGACATTGTACTAACTTATAAATCTGTATCTCATCACCACTGTACTGTAGGGTTGCCTTGTAATAAATTACATAAAGACAACATATAAAACACATTAGAAGGGAACCAAATAGATACAGAAAGGCTCTAACCCAAGGAAAGATTAAAGAAGCTCAAACTTCTTAAGCAGGAAGAGAAACGGCTGATGAGTGAAGTTTATCAAATCAGGAGTGAGCAGTGCGGCGAAGGGAAGATTAGTACGTGCTGCTTTTCATAATGCAGGGATTCAGGGTCAAGAGAAAAGAAATCCCCAACCAAACCCAACCCAAAAGGTCATTTCATAACAAAAGGTAAGATCAGACTTGGGAACTCACTGCCATGGGATGTTTTGGATGGCAAAAGGATAAAAAATGATCAGATGAATTGAAGGAAGAAAAGTCTATTTGCTTTTAAGCACAAGTGTGGATGACAGGATCTGGCTCAGGAAGTCCTGAAATCACTAACTGAAGAAAGCCAACAGGGAATCCTCAGGGAAATAAAATTAGAAAAAGAATAAATACACACTCATCAGTATATTATTCGTTACTGTTCTCTGTCAGAGGCTGCTCCTAGATTCCTTATCAGTTTTCATATTCTGGCACACACAGAAAGGGAACAAAGCTCTGTACCTCTTCTTGTTCTGGGAGATTCCTACAGAAATTCCGTCTCGGCCTGGGGGTTTGCACAATTGATTTTAGTCCTGTTCACTCTAGTTGTATCTGGGAAACTGACACAAGAGATAAGAAACCAGATTCACAGATAAAGCAATTCATTTTATCATTAAATCATCTGCCGGTACTCATGTAACACCGCTGCAGCCCAGCTACCTGAAGGACACACTGAAATTCCAAAATGTCCAACATTGTGTAATGCTCATCTGGATACAGAGGTCCCTTTACCCAACTTATTTCTGGAAAACGCAGCAAAAGGTCCAATCCAACTGAAAGGACAGACATCCCTATGGTACAAAGCACGCAGAAATAACTGGTTTCAGGCCATTCATCTACCTTCCCCCCTTCCTTTAAAATCCCTCAAAGAATTCTAATATTTATTAGAAACAACCCAAGACCTGAAAAATGACCAGTTAGATTTTCTTTATTGTAAGCCACCTTCAGATAGTTTGTCCAGCAGATGAAACATTTTGGTTCGTGTTTGTGATTCAGCAGAGTGGTTCCTGGCACTATCAGCACAAAGCAAGGAGTCAAAAAATCTCCAGTTTTGTACCAATGCTTTCAAAAGGGACTTTTTCTGAGGAATTAATTGTAACGGCGTTACTATAAACACATCCTTTGCTGAAGGTGCTTGGAAGCAGTGCCCTTTACAACAAATATGCTTTGACTACAGTCTGATTATCATGGAGTGGTTTGGGTTGCCAGAGATCTTAGAGACCATACAGTTCCAATCCCCTGCCACAAGCAGGGACACCTTCCACTAGATCAGATTGCTCAAAGCCCCATCCAGCCTTGGACACTCACCACTTCTCTGGCCAATTATGTATCTTGATATCTCTAAAAAACACAGAAGAGTTCAAAGATATCTGTGGCACAAGACATCCCTCTCCACCCACTTAATAGAGGTGTATGGAGTCTCTGAATGGGCTAGAGGAAGCTAAACCTGAAATTTTTATTATGTTCCTCACATCCTCCACCCCCAGGATTTTTTCTGTGAATGCCCACTGAATAACCTGGAGGAAGACACACGTATTGTGGTTTCCCATCTCTGCAGCAAAGTGAAATTCCCTTTGGTTAACCACCTGCTAGCTGTATAACATAGCATTTGCTTCACAGCAAACCTTAACCGAAAGGCACACGGACACCACAGCTGTGGTAGGTTCACAGAACTCCACCGCTGGAGATTTTTACTGTTGAAAATCCAGGGATTTTGCATCTGTTTGCTTGAGAAAAAGAGCTACTTCCCTGCAGTTCTCTAAACATGCCCTCCCCTTCACCCCACCAGTTTTACCCGGGTACTTTTGACCATGAGACGCAGGCGCACAGAACGTTCACTTCCTTCTCGGGCTCGCTGAAATTCCCTGATTTCATCACGCACAACCCGCTCTGACAGCCAGGACGACGCACAGGAAGCCAAGAAGCTCCCTTGTTAACGACAGCCTGAGGACAACCAGCTGCCTGGGAAATCACAACAAACACTTCAATTTATTCAAACAAGATTTGGAGGCAGCCACGCACGTGCGTGCACACAGAACACACGTATTTATCAGGAAACCTAGGGGGACAGATAGGAGAAGTGTTTACTGCCACAGCTACAAACTTTTCCTAGAACATTGTGTTTTTAAGCTTTCCATGTCACAAAAACTTGCTGAAGTGGGGAGCTGTCACCCCATCCACCTTAACTTTTATTTGACCGTGGGTTTTCAAACCATCCCAGGAATGAAAGTGCAGCACTAGAATCCCATTAGTCACTTTGATACCACAATGCCTTCATGTTACTTACATTGACATATGTTATATTTGTAACAAATAGGTTAAGAATCCTTCTAGAGATTAGAAGAATTGCCTGAAGCGATGTATTTCAGTAGTGACTTGGAGAAACCACCAATAACATCAGGAACTGAAATACTGAAATTGGGGCTAAGGAAACCTAAGGGTGGGGTGGGTGGTCCCATTTAAACAACTTTAAACACATCTTCACAGCGAGTCAGAAGAGCAGGAGGGAGTCTTGAGGTGTTCACCTTTAAAAAGCAAACTACCAGCCACAGGAAGCTCACACAGAAATACCATCTGCTTGTGTTATTACCCTGCTATCTACTGCTGAGGAGCTCTGCTCACGTCTGCTCAGAGAAACCAGGAACAACATCTCAGCAGCATTACTGGGAACACAGAGGGCCATACACAGCCCTTCATTCCTGGAAGATAAAGCACAGAGCATCACTAAACACTCCAAGGCAACATAACATTGCAGGGGCAGTTTCATTCATCCAGAGAGCTAACCAGCCTCCTCTGATTATACAGGAACAGGAGAGGATTTCCCACATTTCCTGCAAAAGAACGTGGAACGTCACTCAAATCTGTTCCCAAGGTAGGAGTACTGGCGTCCAAAATAAAATCCCTGCATGTTAAAGGCTGTTACAAAGCCATCAACATTCGTGTAACCCCAAAGGGCTGGCGTCACTCTGTATAACCAAGGGGACTCTCAAGCAGTGTGGAAATTCCATCCTTAAGTCACTGACTGCGACATCCTCTGGCAGTTTTCATCACTGGTACTTCATGCCAGAAAAAGAAAAAAAATCTTTCATCTCAGAGTGGCCTTTTTTATGGCTCGTTACTTGAACTCTTACATGTACGGGTTTTTTTCTGGTTCAGTGTGCAGCCAGAGGGTCAAGAGGTTTTTTCTTTTTCCTTTTAAGCAGATTTTAAAATTCTTCTGGGTTTTCCCCCCAGTCTCCCCATCCAGAAACTGAATTATGTACCTGCTGTCAGAGCTGCCATGTGCCAGACGTTGTCTTGCAGTCATGTGGCCAGTCTGCCCCATCACAGAGCCATGTGGGTTGTGTCACCTCTCCTGAACAGATTTCTGGTGCTGTTTGTCCACTCTCTGTGACCAGGGACTGCTTGTTGAAAAATGCAGGACCACAGACAGCAGAAATACAAACCATGAACGGGCTTCAGATCATCTCTCTGACATCATATTCAGACCATGTTTCTGAGGCTCAGAAACAGAGGTATAAAGGCTTTAGAGATACGGGGCAGTCCTGAAGCAGGAACAAATGACAGACCATGGCTGCTACATTCACTACATCAAATCAAGCTTCTCCCACACAAATCTCTTCTTTCTCCTGCCTTGTGATTCTCATATTTTCACATGGTTTCCTTTTTCACTCTGGCATGAGCCACTAGTCCAAGACAGAAATGTACATGGTAACAACCTTTAACTCTGCAAAAGGTCAAGAGGAAGGATTAGGCAGAAAAAAATAGGAAAGAATGTGTTTTCCCTCCTTACATGCATCACAGCTCTTAAGCTTCTTTTCTCCATGAGTGTTAAATCCAATTGTTTTGGTCCTTTTCCTTAGCAACAGAAGAGAGAATGAGACTTTGGAGCTTGTAGAAGACACTGATAACTCTGGTGTAAACTCCAGAGCAAACACGACACAGATGTGAGCTCCATGCTGCCATGGTGACTCAAGAGAGAGGGGAGGTTGCAGTCACTGCGTGCAAAAGAACACTGATCTCCAAACATGCTCCAGCCCTGAAACAGTGGGGGCTGAAAGGTGTCCTCCAGGTCAGCAAGGTTTGTCCATGGGCTCACAGCTTATCACTGCTCATTACTGCCCTGGGAAGGCAAACCAAACCACCTCCCCACCTGAGATTCTGCCTGTGACAAGCACCAGCAGGAAAGGCAGCCCTGCAACACCCACACAGCTTCTTTCCCATCTCCTGGAATGAGAGAAGGAAAGTTTTGCTTCCAAGAAGGTACAGAGAAGCAACAGAATAGACACTAGATAAGAGGAAATAAACCCCTTCATGGAAATGTAATTTATTCAGAATACCAGAAAAAAAAAGCGGCGTCATAGTGATCAGGCCTTAAGAGATTACAGAAAAGGTGTTATTTATTATAGGAAATAAATACTAATTTAAAAAGGGTAGAAAAAGTGATTTGTTATGTGGTCAACACAAGAAGAAGAATTTGGGCTTCCACTAACTCTCTACAGATCTTGAGACTAAAGGAGAGAGTCTCAACAGTTCAGAAAATGAACTGTGAATGTTGGATAAATCAGAGGAAAGTTGGAAAATTCAGATAAAGTTGAAAATTATGAGAAAACCAAATTAATCAAATGTGACAGCACAGGAAGAGAGAATTTCAATGGATAAGTTGGAGTGTCATGCAAAGTCAGTTTCTTAAAACCTCACTGTTTTGTTAGAAAAAGTTATCTTACTGTTCCATGAGGATGTTGTAATTTCTGTGCAAATATTTCTGAATGCAAGAAGGGGTGGGGAAATTGTTAGCCTATTAACTTCTGGACAAGTCAGGGTAGACATGTTTTACATAATTCCTAGTTCCAGTTCTGACTTGGTGCTAACTTACTATGGTACCTCTTTTGGGTTTTGTTCAAATGGTTCCTTAAATCATGAAAGAGTGCTAATGAATGATTATCATCCTTCAGTATCCTAAAGAGCGGAAACAACACAACTTGTATTTTCTATGGGACAGGATACAATTTTATTACTCCTGGTCCCGTGGAGAGTTAGCACTAACATCAGTGATAAATGTCTTTTTGTTAAAAAATAGTATTGAAAATGAAATAGTTTGATCAAATATGAAACTCACCATTACTGAGAGGAATATTTTCCGTGATCTTTTGTTTGTGCTCAGTACATTACTGGCCAATATAGCAGCATTACCTGAAATCAGAAGCATGTTAAAAGGATGCCTGACAGGTAGCATTACCTCTCAGCAGAAAAAACCCCCCATCCAACCATAAAGGCTTGTGAAGGACAAAGATGAATAGAGGACATAACTATGGATACCTGGCACACTCCCAAAGCAGGGCACCACCAGTATAAGTGGAAGGAATACCCAGTTCTGCACTGATGGTAGATGAGCTGACATACTAAAAAAAATAAAAAAGCCACCAGGCATGGGAAAGAAAAAGATGATGACAGTAGGCAACAAATGGCAACTTCAAAAAGGTTCCAGATGGCAGCTGAATTTTTGTCCACTCTAATCAAATCCCAGCATGATCAACTTGCGACCTCTTCAGCACACACACAAACTGAACAAGAACTCTGCCCTTTGGAGTTCACTCTGATGAAGGTAGAAGCAATACCTCTTCTCTCCTCACCCCAGAAAAAAATACCACCCTCAACACTCTAAGAGGAATTGATATGAGCCTAAAGAGCACTGGCCCTTTTTGAGGCAGAGACAGTGGAACATCTTGGGATTTCCTACCCAGCGTGTGCATTCCCACTGCAAAGCACTGAAATTCTTAAGGCTGTGAAACTGTGCCACCTATGTGATCTTTGAGATGGTTTTGGGGAGGGGGGTGTGTGATAATTCTGCTGCTGTGGTTTGGTTAAAGATGGTTTCCTGTGAGGCTGAGCCTTCAACATACTAGTTTCAAAAGAGAGGAGAAGAAAAAGAAAACCAAAAAAACCCAAAAAACTGACGAGCAAGCAAGACGCAAGCTTGGACTCTCCAGGAAACCACAAAATAACCCCTCTGAAGACTGCATGAAGTGCTATTTCTGTGCCTTTATCATCTTTTAAGGAGACAAGAATGGAGGAGGAACAGCTAAAGAGGAGAGCTGAGCATGAAGCCAGAGCTGAACACATGCTGAGCACAAAGGAAAGAAGGACCAGGGAATGCCAAACCCTACTGAAGCCAATGGGAACTTCAACAGCAGCTTCGTGGAGCTGGGGCCACATATAAGGATGAAAGTCCTTCTAGACAGGAACAAAGACAGACACTGACTGTCAGCATCAGAGCCATGCATGGGAATGCCCCTGCTGAGATGAGCAAGCGATGCATGAATGGTGTGCTGGAATTACCAAGGTGGTTTGAGTGACTGCAGGGCAAGGCCACCACAACCAGACCATGGTTGAGGGATGCTGTTATTTTAAGCACATCTTCTGCACAGCGGGAAGACAAATGAGGTGTGCAAATTGTTAGTGGGATACCATTTGTGCATTAGCTACACAAGCCATTACCACAAGGGTTTGGAAACTAAACGGTCAAGAGCAGAGATTGGCCTCAACCCTGGCTGTAGCAGAGATGTATTGTATCTGCTCCAGCTCAAAAGCTGCCAGTGAGAGACACACACCTTGAAAATGTAACATGGGAGTATGGCTCATCTGCTTCATTTGGTTTTACCACTTAAAACTGGGCAACCTTTCAAAAAAAGATCAGCTAGAAGAGGAAAGCATTTATATGAGACTAATGGCTCTTAAATGACAACGACCTGACCTTTGCCTCTGCCATGCCTCATAGTTCAAATTAATTTTCTAGCAGTGAAAAAACAGAGGATACTGCATTCATTAGGCTGAACTCCAGCTTTAAATGATACCCGCACTTCCAGAAACCACGGGCACCTAACAATCTTCAAATTATGTTTGTTCTACTAAGCATTGGAGCAGAATCCAACCTAAAAAATTGACAGATATCAGTTTAAAAGACCATCTGACCAAGGCAAAACAGTGCCTGCCTTTCTGGAAATTATGAGAAAGCTTTCCCCCATAATTTTCAAAATATTAAATAAGAAAAGCTCACCTAAATAATGAAGTCAAAATATTAAGTCAGAAAGTCCTCTGTAGCAGATGACAGATCTAAGCTGTAAAAAAGGAAGCATAGAGCATTTTTCAGCATAACTAACTCCTTTCTTAAACATCTGTTTTGACCATTATAGCCTTTCAGTTAAGTGAATGCAGTTCCAAATAGATTCACATTTTGCATTTGAATCGCATGAAGTTTTGTTTTAAACTTATAGTCACAACTGTATTAATGGTAGGAAGGTAAACTCTGCTTTTTAAAAATCTTTTGTTCCAAGTGAAACAATAAAGCTATAGGGGGGAGAGAAGGAAAAGTACTTTTTCTTCTCATAACAGGAAACCCTCCTTAAGAATAATGATTATTGCATATTAACACAGACGCCCCTAACACGATGCATGAGCAACCTCTGTGTTTCACTATTGCTACAAAATTATTTAGTCTGTGTTCAAATGGGCCTCTGGTTTGAACACAAAGAGGAATCCATTGATAAGAAAGGGATGCTCCATGCTCTGACACTGACTACTGCTTTCAGCTAGTCATTTAACTCTGTTTACTCTCCTATTGATCTTACAAATGTCATGCATGCCCTCAGCATCCATCTGTATATGAAAAGTGAAACTAAGAACAAAACAATCTTATCAGACCACTTCTTTTTTGGTCCTTGTTTATTAGCATGAACTACACTGAAAGGTTATTAGAGTTCCAAGTACAAACACTTTCCAAGTTAAGAAATGACTCTTCAGCAAAGCATCAGTTCAGCTCTTTCACAACCATGCTATGGCTGCATTTTTATAACCATACCCAAACCAGGAGATTCTTGCTTCACTGGAAGTTTAAGTGGACTCAGCTGGGGGCAAGACTGCTGCAGTGAAGGAGACATTGGTACACCACACATTCTCCACATGGAGGCATGCCACAGAGAAGTAAGAAATCCTAGGAAAAACCCTTCCTCTTTGCTGGTACATCCTATCTTTCATCTCCTGAAATACAGCAGCTCTGCATTTGCCTTTGCTTAGGAAGAGCTCAAGCAAGGCTGGAGCACAGGTTTACTGTGCCTGCAGCAGAGAAGCCATCTGGGTTTGGGCTGCCTCTATTCCTTTGGCCTCTCATTGTGGCTCAGGTCTACTTCCCACGACATCGATATGTTCTCTGACAGCTGTCCTCCCTTGGCCCCTGAGGAGGGATCATAAGAGACAGAACAAAGCAGCAGCACACTGAGGAGCAAGGCTCCACCCCTGTGCTCCTCTGCAGAGACCGATGTGCCAGGTGGGATCAGAGATACACAACAAATGCACCCCAAGTGCCAGACAGGAGTGGAGATACAAGCTGTGAGATAGACAGCTAATGCTCCAGGGGATCAGAGAATGCAGTGTAGCTCAGAGGGTGAAGCTGGCTTGGCAGTGGAGGGGATAAAGCTTAATTTAGCAGTGGGTGTGGAAGGGTAAGTGTGCACAAGAATGAATGGAGCCAAAGCTTGCTTTGATAGACCTGGGTATTTAAAGTTACTTTGGACCGAATACCCTGTTACCACAATACTGCCACCATTAAGGTACACCGTGCCTTCTCAGGTCATGTTTTAAGGAGTCAGAAGTTAAATAAAATAGATGAAAAACATTACTCAAAGAAGAGGAAAGGAAACAATGGTTTGCACATAAAGCCTAAGTGCCCGTATAGAACATGGGACAGATAAGGACAGCATTCTTTACACCACAGATCAGAAAATGACCCCAAAACACTACTCTGGAAATCTTTAACAACTGAAACAAGAAAAAAACCCCCATAATTATGATTTCATCAAAACATACATGCCCTTAGATAAGCGGTAAACTGAGGAAATTACAGTAAGATATTCTTGTCCTCTCAAAGCATGTGAAAAGCTCTACTCCTTGTTGAAAAGGATGCCACTAATAACAGGCTGTTCCTATCTTCATGTGTGCCTAGTGACAGGCTGCATGCAATAACATGACGCAGCCAGACACTCCTTCCCAAGCTTTTATAGCTGCCACCAGACTCTGATCCATTTTATTGCAATGTCTTCACCACCATCAAGCCTTGCAAGACACACTGTGCTGGATATAGGCAGGTACAATAAAGGAGAGAAGAAAGCTGAGCAACCTGCTCACAGCCACTGTACAGCCCAGGGACACAGCACAGCTCTAAGAAAGTCTCTCAAACTATGTACAGTAAAATCCCCCCAAAGAGAAGTTACTAAGACACCTCAGCCAATGAGCACATTGTAACTTCCACAGCTATGGAGAAGTGCTCAGGGGAAGTGCGCACTGAGCTCCTAGCAATTGTTCTAGGATAGTTCCTCTTCAGATCGTTTTGGAGCTATTACAGCCTGGGTGGAATTCACCTGAAGAACCCTGGACATGAAAAAAAATTATTTCTAATCATCAATAGCTACACATGTCTGAGTAGAGATGAGGATGTGGGAGCAGGGAACTGCAATCTTCCAGCTTCTGAGAAGAGAAGGAGGAAGTACAGGGCCAATGCCAGCTGATTCTGCTCCCTTACACTGGAGAGAGGAAGAAAGAGCTTCCTTCCATTCTTCCTCATTGGGGACTAAATCACTGTGGGACATTCGTAGTCCACTGTATGGAAAAATGCCGAAGAAAAGCAAACTCTGCTTGAAGAAGGCAGAACAGAAGTTATCACAGAGACTGAACACGTTTTTGCAAGTGCATCAAGTAGGTAAAAGAACATATTAAAGTAAATCATCCGGAATTTAGAATATTTGAGAATAATCATAAGGAGTGACCAATCTCAAAGAGGTAGACCAGCATCATTCTACAGGTACACAAACCTATGTCACAGAAGTTGAACACGAAAGAGCTGGATTAGAAATGCCTCTATCTCCTTCTCTGTGCCTCACTCACTCGTCCCAGAAAGCAGTTATGAAAGGTTTCTCCTCGGGATTCACAGTACCCAGGAATTCCATTCCTGACATTTCCTACACAAGTGGAGCAGTTTCTTTGCTTCACAGAAAGATTAACAATGTGACACCAGAACCTGTTCCACAGAAAAGGAAAATTAAGGAACAAATAGTAGCCAGCGTCCCTACTCTCTTCCCAAGACTCTCCCTTTCCCACCCTCCAGGTGTGGGCTATCTCTGAAGGGCCTGTACACAAAAAATACTGGAAGTCTGTGTGCAGGCACAAAGCTGTGATATTTTTAGGAGTTGAGATATGGTGGGATAGTTTACATGACTGCATTGCTGGGATGGATGGATGGATGGATCTCCAGGAAGGTGAAAAGAGAGAAGAGAGGGGCCATGTTCTTTGCAAAGAAGTGACCTTAATATGCAGAGCTCTGCAAAGCAATAGGTGACAGTCTGATCAAAAGCTTAAGGGTCAGGACGAGAGAGGAGACCAACAAGCATAATGGCACAACCAGTCTGCTGCAGCCACCAAAACCAGGAGAAAGTTGATGAAATCTGCTGTCATCAGCTGGGAGGAGAAGCCTTTTGACTGTAGGCCCTGTTTCTCTCAGACACAGGGGAAGTGGACAGAACCTCAAGGTGTGCCAGGGAGGCTCAGGATGGGCATCAGGAAGAATTTCTTCACTGCAAGGGTGGTTAAGCATTGGAACAGGCTGTCCAGGGAGGTGGTGGAAACATCATTTGTGAAAGCGGACAAGAAAAAACTGGATGTGGCACTTAGTGCTGTGGTTTAGTTGATGGTGCTGTTCAGTCAGAGGTTGGACTCTGTGATCGTGGAGGTCTTTTCCTACCTTAATGATTCTATGATTCTCTCTCAGGGGTTTCACCATGCCAGTATTTGCCTGGGAGAGCAACAAGGAAGGGTGTAAGTAATCCCAGAGAGCCATTCTGAAGGGCACCTTCTTCATAAAAGTTATAGACAAGTCAATTAGGAGAGGCACCCCCTGCTCAATCTGCTACTCATTAATGTAGATAAAACTAGCTGAAGCTGTGAAGGTTGATTACAGCCTTGGCTGCAGCAGTCCTGAGGGTGATTTAAAGATCCTGAAAGTGAGGTAGGTGGGTAGCAGAATAGAGATCTTGCACTTCAGGACAGCAGACCTATGCTTATGCAGGAAAGGATCCCACTGGAGCTAAGGCAAGGGGACCTAGGAGGACAGCTGATCTCCAAGAACAAGCACTTAAAGCAGAACAGACAGTTCTGATGTGCAGGAAGTAATGCAAACGTGGCAGGCAGCCAGCTCCGCCCAAGGGGGAATTCCTGACTGAGCTCAAACTCTAATAGGAAGTGTACAGGAGGTGGAAGTAGGGACAGGCTACTTGGAGTATTGAGACAGTGGCTGAGCATATAGGAAGGCAGGAAAATAAAAGCTTATCTAGAGTTGAAACATGGACGCTGTGCAGAATGCAGCAAGTATTTCAGCAGAAAGGAAAATACTGATCCAAGGGTAAAAAAGACAAAAACCCCCAAGGTATAAAACATCTCCTTGGCTGGGAAAGTCTGCTCTCAGATCTCCCTGACGGTAGAGGCAGTGTCTGTGCAAGTGCAGGATGACCAGAAGTAGAGAACAAGTGAATTAGGGGCCACTTCAGCAAATGAAGCATCACAAAAGGTAATGGGAGGCTGGACTAGATGACCTGCAGACATCCCTTCTAATCTGAATTAGTTGTGATTAAAATTCCCAGGGATCACTATTAACTCTTTTGCTATCTAAAGAAGAAGCAAGCTAGAAGTGTCATCTCAGTCTATCATCTTAACCACAACTATGCCAAAGCTAAAAATGTGCTGTATTTCAAGACAGAGGACCTAACAATGCATGCCCCAAAATGGTGATTTTAATTTCACTAACAGTTCTTACCCATATACACTACTCTGTCAGATGCTGATATCTCTAGAGTTATGTTTTCAGACAGCAATGTCTTGGGTGAGAACAAGATGGGGCCGAACATAGTGCTGCCCTCTAAACCACACCAGAAAAGCTGGTAACATCATTGCTTCCCCCATTACTGAGGGGTTGACATCAGAGATCAGGTGGCTGAAATTTAATCCTGTTATACTCTAATATTAAAAGGTCCCCAAGCACTTAAGACTACATCAGAGCAACCATTAGAACAAAATAGAGCGGAAGAGGCCCCTACAGGGGCGCCTTCCACTGGAGCACAGTAATAGCCAATTTGAAGGAAAAATACAGACAGGTATACTAGCTCTGTGAAGAGAACAAACCAGAAAAATATTATGAAGTAAAACATCAGTATAGTAAATCATCAGTATATCATCAGGTCTCTGTAAAGGTCCCTTCAGTGAACAGTCAGCCAGGCAAGTTCTTGTACACATTCCAAATTCATTGTTACCTTGCAAACACAGAAAGCCACCGTTTTAATTATAATTTTTAAATAAAGCAAGGTCAAGCACTAAGGCAAGCCTGCTGCAACAATCAAATATCAACTACACAATTAGTCCCAGGGCTACAGCAGGAGGGAGCTGAGCAGTAACAGTCTGTGCCTTTGGACAATAAAGCTTTTGAAGTTCAGGCCTTTTTCAGACCCTTCTTAGAAGCTGAAACATTCTCAGCTGAGTACATGCACTCATAGATGTTCACTTTAATGAACTGAAAGTGTCAACTTCCCATTGGCGCATCAGACGGACTTTTTCTCAAGCAGTGGAAACCATTGTCTAGGCAGCCCTTGCGTGGGGCTGCAGACACCACCGAGCTGCTAAAGTACCTTTTATAATAAATTTGAAACTGTGAAGAGAGACCATTCATTCTTTACCTCTGAAGCAGGAAGTCCACTCATTCAAGCAATCACCAGCTCCACTAGCAAAACACGTAACATTCACACCATCTCCGCCACTCCTCCTCCAGCCATGAACTCACAAAAACTCAGAGGCTTCCTCAAGCCCACCTGGAAAACTGACAGGGGCTTTTTGCAGATGTAGTTCATGGTACTGTAAGGTCAACAGCTAATTTCAGCTAAGGAAAGCCCATTGCCATTTCTTTATTATTTCCTTAATGTAACTTACACAGAGTGAGTAGGTTATAGAGGGAAAGACCTGACACAACTATGATGCAGCCAAAGTGAAACAAGGTTCCCCATCAACAAACCAGCCTGAAACAGTATTAACAAACACATCACATCACATGCCAGGTTAATACAATATTCCACCACAAACAGACACTACAGGTGTAATGTCTACACCATTACCATTAGAAAGTGGAAAAATCTGCCACAGGAACATGATCTCTAGGCTGATGTAAGCCAGGTGCTTCACAATGGCAATGCTGTTTAGTTTCACTTTGAAACTCCTGAAATGCATGGGTTAATCCCCACTCCCTCCCCAGAACTTGCTTAGAAGCCATAAATAAGCTTTCTGTCTCCATTGGTAAAAACAAAGGCATGAAAGATGAGTCTAAAGGCTAGAAAGTAAATGAACAATAATAACAAATAGAA
Source organism: Hirundo rustica (assembly GCF_015227805.2). Taxonomy (NCBI): domain Eukaryota; kingdom Metazoa; phylum Chordata; class Aves; order Passeriformes; family Hirundinidae; genus Hirundo; species Hirundo rustica. Next base: position 8,407,263 of record NC_053454.1, on the reverse strand, counting down.
TTCCAATTTACTAAAAACCAAGAAATCAACAAAGAGATTGCCCAGAACTCTCTGTTCTAAGGTTTTCAAGGTCAAACCAGATAAAGACCAGAGGAACCTGATCCCATCTCAAAGCTGATCCTGCTTAGAGCAGGAGGCTGGACTGGTGAATTTCTCAAGCCCCTTTTGCCCTGAATTATTGTTTTGTATTCCTGCTACACAGCTTTCCTGGGTTCAGCCTCTGACTAAACAGACTGAATCGAAGAAGTTTAGCAACACCGACATGCTCACATGCCGTCTTCAGAACCAAAACTCCCCTTGCAGGCTCTCCAGCCTTTAAGTATTCAAGTGAGAAAGCCATGAACCCTGCAGAGCAGTAAAACTGAACCATCAGCTCCATGATCACCTATTGCCGGATGGTGCTGCAGCTTTGAGAGCGCACCAGCAAGCTGGGCTCTTGAAACAGTATTGCAAAGGTGCTAGGGAGCATCTAGGAGGAGGCCAGGCTGTAACACACATGTGCTAGACTTCACTACCCTGCCAGATTTCAGGGCTCACTAGAAACCATAATCCCCACGAAGTCTGCAGCCCACACTTCACGTCTGCGGGGCTGACGTACCAGCACAGCAAGCAGGGTGGCAGCGGGTGGCATCTTGCCACCGGTGTGGCCTCAGTCTGTCTCCTGGAAGTGTCAAACTAGACTGAGTCACGCAGAATCAAAATTTGAAAGGGAAGCCAAAAACCTCTGCAAAATGCCTGTTTCCTGATTACTGGTGGCCAGCCCTCCACAGGGCGCAGACCTTCCCCGACTGCCGCCTTGTGTCCTCTGAAAGCACTGCCAGCAAGAGCAGCACGCTGCACCAGGACTCTTCTCTAGAGCTATCAGCCCTTACTCGGCTAAATACTCATTTTCTTAACCAAAACAGGGAACACCGCATTTAAAAACTAAGCTAGACTTTTAACACGAATCTCTGTCATCTGTGGTTTTTTTTTTTTGGTTTTTTTTTTTTTTTAATCAATTCCTGGCTAGCAGCACCCCAGGCTAATGGCCTTAATGAGTCAGATGTCTCTTTGAGGATCCATTGGTTGTCACATTTATTTTGACAATAGTGTCAAAATACATTTACACTTTTATTGGTACATGAAAATTCACCACCTTTTTTTTTTTTTCCTCTAGAGAGAGTACAGCTAAACTCTGCTCAAAACCCTCATCTCTGAATTCTCTTTGAGGTATGACCACTGAAACACCACCCATGAAATGCCAGGAACAAAGAACTGGAAATTACTTTAAATTTGGACAATATTTAGGACATTCCTGATGCTGATCCTGAAACATCTAGTGTTGGCAATGGGAAACAGAAGGGGAAGACAACAGTGAAGAAAAAACAGGAAGTCCACTCAGCCACAAAGCACAAACTACAAAGTACTGGCCACACGACTCTCATTTATAGGCAGAGTATTTCCTTTCCTGGGTGGTTTTTCCAACAAGGGACTGCCAGAATGCCACCATAAAAGGGAGCAGGGGTGTTTCAGTGACTCATCCTAGAGGAAAAGTAGGCCTAACTTCCACACTCCAAAAGAACAAGAACCACACAAGTTATTTTTGTTTCCAAGCAGTGAAATTCATATGAAGTATGTTTTGAAAGCTTGGTATCCAACGTAACCAAGCTTCTGCCTTGGTTACACAGAAAAGGGCAAACCAAATTGCACCTAGGTGAACATTACCCTGAAAAGGCAATTTAACCTTTCAAGTTAAACACTGGGTCTCATCACCACTAAAAACAATTACATCTTTTACAATCTTGATAAAGTCCACTTTTAGCTGAAACACAGCAAGTGATATGACTGATAATCTTCTGCATAGATAATGGCAACTCTTCAGCAATCCAAAAGTACCACACACTCCTTACAAAAATCTAACATCCAATATCCTTTCTTGTTGGTTCTAAGGTGGATTATTTTCTCACCAGAAGACCAAGATATGAGAATTTTTCTTTTTTTTCCCCCCAGTGTTAAATTTCATAGTGAATTCTCATTAAACAGCTTTAAGAGGTAACTTTTCATTCTATCAGAAGTTATCCCACCAAACCAAGATGCTTAAAAATACTCGGCCAAGCTCTTCCCAGACACCTGCTACCCTTCCTCTGTTTGCACAGATTATTTCAGCTCCCTCTACGCTTCTCAGCAGGAAATGCACGTACTAGCTGAATTAGCTGAACCCGTTCTGAGCTGATCACTGGAAATTAGCTCACTCCCATGCAAATAATTACATCTGCTACGAGACAAGGGTCCTCATTCAATGCAAAACTCGCTGTTGCTGATGAAAGCTCTCAGTTTCTTTCTATTAGCAAAAGTAAAGTCAACCAAGTAAGTCATGTGCTTTCCTGGAAATTCATTTCTAGCGAGTAGAAACCATTGCAATTCTACACAGTCCACAATCACTGCTGCAGATCACTTATACCATAGCTGAACTACCTGAGGTCTTTCACACTTAGAGTTTTTTAGGCAGAAAACATTTAACCCAGATGATTTGCTTCCTCATGCATTGGGTGGTGATACTGCACCAGGTAGCCAGTCCATGCAATAGTGATCTCAAAATGCAACCTACATCATTAATCAGCCTTTAATGTTCCCATCACTTCACTTATTATTTCTGCTACACTTCTACATGACACCTTTCAGGCAAAAAAATCCCCCCGTTGGCTTGTTCCACGATCTAAAGATCCAACACCTTTCAGGGGTGCAAAAGAAGTGTTTAATAAGAACTGTCATTATTTTAGAAGTAGTAAAGTGATACTCAGTTTTAGGGTCACTTCACAGTTCCTATTCCCAGCAAGAAACGTGATCACATATGATGGTAAACAGCAACCAGATTAACCCAACACTCTGATATGGTAAAACAAGAGACTGATTTACTTAAGCCAGGAGCAAGAGGTGAGACCAGTCCATAGAAAACTGAGCACTAAGGGTTTGGACTGCAATCTGGCCACAGCTTCTTCATTTACAAGAATCTAACAAAAGAATAGTACAGACTAGAAAATCCACGGCTCTCATCTATCCCAGTGACTGTCTCCTCCAGAAGAGGATATTCTGTTATTGTGGCAGGAATGAATGAGATAAGAGAGAAACACCAGACCCCTCCTCTTTCCTCTCACCAAATGCTGTTTAGAGAACAATGAGTTTTACTTTGTTCTGACCCTTCCGAGGCTACTGACAACGTGGTCTGACTACAGCACAGGGCACTCCATCGCTTTTCAGTGATGTCACTGCTCACACATGGGAAGAAACACTACAGCACGATGCTGGCACTCGAAGCATGCACAAAATAACATTTTAACTGAACAAATTAAGCCCCACTGGATTAACTCTGAAGTTCTGCTGTCAAAAAGCCTGAGGAGAGTATTACTGCTTACACAACCCAACCGCTCTTCAGCTATTTCCAGGGACCCTCAGCCACAAAGTCTGTAGGAGCAAGAAGGATCAATGCGATGATGTGGGAGGTGCTAGAAGTAAAGGGATGAGAACAGAACACATCGTGCAAAAATCACCTCAAAGCAAGAGTATCATGTTTCACAGGGCTGCTCCTCTCTTTTATCCAGTGACAGTTCTTGTCTAAATCCTCGTGACGTAAGACAGGCTTGTAATTCAGCCATAGACATAGGTCTCTGAATGTCAGTGTTCAGTTTCCAACTCCACCTCAGAGATGCACTGAGCTGAGGTAGCTCTGAGGTAAAACTGTTTAATCTCTGTGCTGATGCTGCTTCTGTAAAATGGAGTGGAGCTGTAGCTGCACCATGTCTTTCCTGCCTCACCTGTTCCAGTTGCACATCAGTGTGGGACACCAGTGTCAGGCTGGAGACATCTTTACCACAGTTCAGATCCTCATCAATAATCCTCCTAGAAAAGACCAGTTCTCAGGGCAGTGATGGAGCTACTGGATTGCATGGACCACAATAAACCAGAAATACTGTCAGCTGGTTAGGACAAAAATCATTTCAGAAAGTGATTAGAGTCCTTCACCAAAAGTAACACATTTCCTAAGAGTCAAAGACACAAAATCTTGTATAAAATTTTACAACAATCTTTTCTACATGCTTTACAAATCAAGTTAAAATGCAAAAAGGAATTGTTAAAACCCTTATAATGAAGAAATAAAAATATTTTTTAAAGCTACTTCAAAATAGCAAATTTTCTCCTTCATTTTACCCTCAGCTACCTCATTTCAGTTATTGTACAAGATACAGCATCTGAAGTTGTGCAGAGCACAATACTTGCTCAGTATAGCCATGAAATGGCACATCTTATGAAGTTTAGGCCTATGAAACACTACCACAGTAGGAAAAAAAATACTAAAGAGGAAGTAGGTCATCTTTGTGCAATGTTTATGCCCTACACAGTTTAAAAAATTGGTACCTTTAAGACCAAAACTATTTTAGATCATTACATTAAAACAGGGCATCAATATTTACACATGTAACTGAATTAACATGCTTGTTTTTCATACTTATGTTGCATTATCTCCTGCAATCTCACACACAGAATGCATTCCAGGCTATACCCCAAAAGAATTAGGTTTTGTGGTGGCGTTTTTTTTTCCCCCTCACAGTCATTTCAAAACACTATCACTTCCACAATTTCTCAACCAGCTGCATGGTTTCCTTATTGGGCGACTCTGCAACATTCAAGATTGCTTAAGTCACCAACAGCCAAACATTCTGAAGTGTCAATTGACATCAAAACCAAATCCAGAGTAGAGATGATCATCTCCCCATCTAAATACATATGAGGTCCTGGGTTTATTGTTTTTTTAAAGAAACTGTGCAATAAACAAAGTCAGCCAGCTGCCCTGGAGACAGCAGTCTGCAACTGTATTTGGGGTTCAATTGGTTTTAGTAAATGCTTCACCCACTCATCAGACCATGGCACACTCATACATGGCTGGTATGAGAAAAGGGAACTGGCAGCAGGTCAAGCCAGACCTTCTCTCTCCCTACACCACATCATTTAAAGGATTCCAACCCAAGGACAAACATACCTCTGTGTGGAAATGACTTCCACTTTTTAAGGCTTCTCTTCCATGTCTATTCTATCTGCATGCATCATACTAATTTAGCATGTCCTAGTCCAATGCACTGCCAAAATTTATTGCCAGTGCCTAATCCTTTCAAGCCCCTGACTCCTACGCCTAAAATGTTCCAAGGCACGCAGTGATGACACTCCTGTTGCACAAGTGTAGATTAGTGTCCAAAAAGGCATCTGCATGAGGAAAGAGAGAAAGAAAAAAAAAAAAAAAAAATATCAGGCTATACTGGTTAACAAAAAAAAAGACAAAGTTCAGACCACATGAGAACACGCCAACTCTCTCCAGTAACTCAGCTGTGACCAGTCTGGATTGACCAATTGGTAAGATGGGCTAAAAATGGATTTCAGAAGAGTGATTACAGTAATGATCACAATTGGTGGTCTCTATGTGAACTGAAATGAAGAAATAGCTTGGAAGAGATGAACGGTCCTGATGTGGCAAGATGACTGACTCTCACACTGCACAATCAGTACAATGACCTGCTTAACTCCTGCATCTCCACTTATCTCCTTATCTAGCATTACATTCCCAGCTGTAGCTCTGCAGCAAATGTAATAAACATCTGAAACCTCTTATGACTTTATACATGCATTTACATAACTCTTCCACCAGTTCTCAACTACCTGTTATGATTTTGTACCACTTAAAAAGGCAGCAAAAGACAGTATGGAGAAAGCTGAGTGATGTACTCAGAATTTTCTCTGACAAGCTGTTCAATTAATGACTTTGTTTCATGCTAAACAAAAGCTCTCAGAGTAAGGAGCATCACGTAACAGACTTCAGCCCTTTACCTCACAATTCTTTTCTTGCCAGTTCAGTTTATTAAGCCAGCTTCTCCCAGAATAACACTTGAATACCGAAGGCAGTCCCATTTTTTTATTACTATTATTATTATTTTAAAAACCCTCCCCATCCCCCAGTCAATACACAATTTCACGCCTTTTGACTCAAGGAGCATAACTCATGATACAGAAAGGGTAAGATTCTCTGCAAGACTGTCTTCAGAAAGCTTCCCCACCTGGGGAAATATGCAAGTATGACCAATGCAAATGACAAAAAGGCTCACAGGCAGCTGGAGAGAATGAATAAAAGAAAGAATTTCACTTTAGACCACAGAATGGCTTGGGCAAGTGACATGCACCACAACCACATTACTGAAAAGGTTCATTAATTCTTCAAATGGACTTTTCAAACATGAACTCAGACCCTTAGAAGGAAAGAGACATCACCTTTTAAAGCTTTTGAGACAGATTGATGGCAGAAAAATGAAAAGGTAGAAGGCCCATATAAGATAAATGCTAGCAAACTGCATTTTCATTGCTCTCGTCAAACGAAAAAGCTTTTCTTACTTGCTGGCTAGAACACAAGGACTTTATCTGCTGACTGTTACAGAAAGTAAGAGTACACCCAATTAAGAAATCTCAGAAGTGACCTTGCATTATCCAAGGATAAAGGTGACAGAATTGTCGCTCTGTTAGGTACCAGGCTACCAGGGTGCACTTTCCCTCCCACTTTCAGTACTCCTAAGCCATCACATCTTTCAGTCAGCAAGTCTACACAACTCCCACTCTGCTTCCAGCCATGAAATTTCACTCACAAGAGCAAAGAGCTCATAGCCTGATACAAACAACACTTGTAAGTAAAGAGGCTGATGTAATGTTACTTAAAACCTGGCTTTCCCTGTTATTCTCTTAAGACTGTCCCAAGAGGACCTTTCTTGCAAGCTGGTTATATTTAATTTGCCCTTAATACAAAACAAACCATCCATAAAAACACAACAACCTCAACTTAACTGCCTTTAGCAATACTGTGGAATTTATTTAGTGTTCAAGCAATAGTTGGACAAAAACTTGTATCAGGTCTTGAAGACAGACTGTATGAGACAAGGTATGTATGGTCAAATATTTGACTTCAAGTGACTTGATTCCCATGTTTTCTCCCTTTTGGTAGAAGAGGGCTTTGCTGTTGATAGGTTTCTATCTAAACCACTCTCCCAAGAGCTGACAGAGGTAAGTGGATTGAAGCAGGAAGTCTGTTGGCAGCAGGCAGCAATATGCTCATCTGGTCTGATGAGTTTGGCAGCTTTTCTACTCCAAACCCCCGGATTCAAATCTTGTATTTCAGCCACAAGCAGAACAACCTTGGACAATGTCATGTTGTTTCCATGCAACTCCTCCGCTCCCCCTAAACCAGCACAAGCCATTGGAGCAACTTGATTTGAGTGAACGGGCTTTTAAAGGGAAACCAGAACAGGAAAACAAGTCCAGACATCTTTCCCTCAGAAAAACCAAACTTGTGTAAGCTGGTTGAGTGACACACTTGGTGTGGAATGCATACTAGTTTATGCAGTTATCGGTGATAATCATTTGTGAGAACATCAGTAGAGATTTTTATTTCTTCTTCCATTTAAATTTTACATGTCTCTTTCTTCACAGACTATGCACCTGCCCACTGCCTCCTCTCTTCATTGACAGCAGGCTGGATGAAAGTATTTACATTACATTGTCACATGTTCCTTGCCAGTTAATGAATCCAAAACTGTCAGCCTATGGGTATTACAGCACTGACTGAGATCTTCATTTTACTCTTCTGTTCAGCTTCCAAAAAAAAAAAAAAGGCCAAGGAAAGGGGATTAAGAGTTGATATGAGATTCCCAAACACTCCTCACTGGCAGAGGGTTGGACTTTGGGCAGTTTCTAGAAAAGAAGTGTCCAGCAGATCCCTCTATGCAGATCTGTGGACTGCTGTATTTCTGCAATACAAACATACTGGAAGGAAAAGGCAGGTTAAAGAAACATCTAGACTACAAACCCTCTGCTTTCCTGGCAACTTTGTCCAAGGAGCCATTAACAACACATAAAAAAGACTGCGTATTTCTCATGAAAGAGCAGTGTTAAAGGCTATGGACCTGTGATTCAAGTGTGAAAACCCACTTCAAGCCATTCTAAAATGGGACATTCAAACTAGTAGGTGGTTTTAAAACATCCTTGAGAAGAACCTATCAGAGACGACACAATCAATATAACTCTTTTGTTTTTCAGAGATAGAAATTGACACCATCCATTTAAAAATCCCATTTGTATTTATCCCTTTGAGCAAACCAGTAAAAAACTCAAAAGTAGTTACAGGAAAACATAGGTTTACCTGTCATGTTTTTCAGCATGGGTATATGTAGATCCAGAGTATGTCAATGTGTTTCTTTCACATCTCTAAGCGCTGAGCTAGGAGAGGCCCAGCTCTCCTAAAAGCAGCAGCAAAGCTGAAACTAAACACAGAGACCTGTGAGAAACAGAAATGAGCTCCCCCCACTCTGTCCCAGCACCACCCCCCCCCAAAAAAAAAAAAAAAAAAGGCATTGCTACTTCTTTGCTCACTGGGGAAAACAGAAGAGAAAAACACCTTGCTTTCAATGACAGTTCACTTACATCAGGGGCTTGTAACTGCAGTACAAAATACAATATTTTTATGATTAACAAAATAACAAATGATACCAGCTGACAGACGTGCTGTTGGCCATTAGGAAGGCAGTGAAAATCTGGAAAACTAGAATTCTTCTTAGAAGTCTTTTCTGGTGGGCAGGAAGAAGAAAGGAGAATCACAAATCAACAGTTCTGTGACTTCACTTCAAAGAATTCCCCTATCAAAGGTCTGAGTTTTCCGATTTCCTGGAGGTTTAAATAGAAAGAGCCAAAGACAACAAAGATACTACACACCTAATCTTGCTAAGATGTATGTTATAACATAGCGAGCAGAGATTTTTTTTTTTTTAGAATAGCTTCTGCAATTGCAGGTTGCACACCTTCATTTGTACTGGGAGATGTGTGAAATTGTGAATATTACTGCAAACATTTATTCCGGTAACCATTAAATTTCTAAATTCATAAATTAAATTATGATACAACGTACTAAAATGAAGGCAAGCTAATCTTTCTCTGAAACTGAAGGTAACTTGCTAAGCCTTTCTGAACAGCAGTGAGCACAACAAACACCTACACACTCAAGAGTCACTATATGAATTAATTTTTAACACAGGAGTTTTCTTCTCAGCCTATGGTGAGATCTGTGTTGCCAGCACGCTGAACCTCAGCTACACAGTTTTAGGAACCAATGATGGCACACCAAAAACACGTGCTGAAGATTTTTGAACTCTCAGTTACATTACCTCAGGAAGCAGCAGCAGGGAATGCCAAGCAGAAATAAGACATCCCTGTTTAAGGGTTGTCTTAGAGCATCCAAAGTCAACACTGTTCAAGGTACACATCTTTTGTGCAGTTATGCCCTCTTCCATTATGGAAAAGCCTGATAGCACCACACCCTCAGATTCAGCAGCAGCACTGGTATCAGCAGACAGGCATAAAACAGATAGCCACCAGCCACCTCCAGAACTTGGATTCCATCTTTCATACTCATCAGGTTAAAGTGAGTAAGGAACAGGGGGATAAGCTACAGTACAGCTAGCAAAGCAGGCCACTCTCAAACTTGGAATTATCTCCCCTTTCAACTCTCATGAGAGCTCTTAACTTAGTCATGAGGTATTATTTAAAGAGGTCTCCTCTACTTAAAGTTAGCTTGAAATGTATTTTATCTGAACTACACAATGCCAATGAGGATGATTTATGCTTCCAAGAAGTTGTACCTCAACAGACTTTACAAAGGCACTTGCTTAATTTAGGCATTAAGAAACAAGCTGGTAATTCAGCAAACCCTTAATAAAACCATTTAATGAATGGAGTAACAGTAACTAACTCATTTGCCCAATGCCACAAAGCAGTAGAATTGAAGCCAGTATTTTTCATAGACTCATGGAATCATTTGGGTTGGAAAAGACCTCAGAGATCATCAAGTCCAACCTTGATCCAATCACTGCCACGTTACCACCAAACCACTTCCCAAGTGCCACATCCACGCATTTTCTGAATACTTCCAGGGATGGTAATTCCATCATCTCCTTCACAGCCTGTTCCAATGCCTGACCACCCTCTCTCAGTAAATATTTTCTAGCATTGAACCTAAACCTCCCCTGGCCCAACTTGAGGCCATTACATATTACCATGTCACTGGTTACCTGGAAGAAGAGACAACATCCCTTCAAATCTCCCAGAGTAACTACGCTTATCTTCACTTAATTATGAAATTATTATAAAAAATATGATTTGCCTTTAACCTCTCATCAAGGTGCACAACATCAACTCCATGGAGACTTGTTCTTGGTGCTTTCTCTTTAGAGTGGGAGCATATTAAGTGTACCAATACACCACAATGGAACACATGGCAAATATCTTTGAAGGATATTACAAATACATACATACATTCCTCAAATGCAAAAAGAACAACTTGTGTTGTCTTCATCCAGGATCTCAAAAAAAGAAAAGCAGTCATTTGCATCTGTCACTCTTTAAAATGCTTCGTTAGTAGAAAATAAACCTAACTTTCCTATCCAATTCCTAGTGGAAACAAATGCTATGAGTTTTCTAGTACCATTAAAAATCTCAGTACTTTCAAAGCATTTCAGCTCTAGAGAAGGTATGATCTGCAACCATATTCACCCATGTGACATCAAACAGATTTCCCAACCCAGGTCTCAATTTCTTGAGATCCTTGCCATAGTGATGACATGCACTGCCATCTTGTGTTATGGTTTAGAACTGAAAAAGTCAGAGAAGCTGGGTTTCACATATGCTTCCAGCTTCTGCTCTTTTAACAGCAATTTCTTCCCCAGCACTGTTGCACATGAAGAATCTCTCCAGTAATGTGTTTTTTTAATATATATATATATAAAAAAACCCCCTAAGATCTAACTCAGGTTGCAACAGGCACAAGCCTCCATGATCCCAAGAATAAAGCTCATTCTTTTCCACTAACTGATGCAGGTGTCTTCAAGAGCAGAGTTTTTTAGTTTTGCTGGGACAGCTGGTGCTGAGTGGCATGGATATTACCTTTTAGATTTGAGCTGCTATTCCTCCAGCACAAGCAAACAAATCCATTGACAAAAAAATGTGAATCTAAGATATTAATCCCTTCCTCAACTTTAATCTGAAGAAGAATAGAAGATGTCCCTTTTATGTCCCTGAATTATATTTTGAAAACAGGTATTGTTCTCAAAATCCCCTCTGCAGGAGGAGACTGAGGGTCCATTTACCTACAATGGCTGCATATAAGCTGAACAACTACGTTCTGCACCAGGAGCACACACTGGGATAGGAGCTGCAGAACAGACAAGACGGATGTGAAATTGTAGATATTTCAGTGGTCTGCAGCCAACCCAATCCTGCTACATCTGTGCCTCACAGGGGACATGAAAGCAAACGTCTGTCAAACCCTCCTCCCAAGTCCAAAGCTGAGTGTAATTCAATTGTGTCTTGCAATTCAGTCCCATGCCCAGGGGGTGGATCACAGAAAAATATGTTAACAAGTAGAAGAAAGAAAACTGTGCAATGGTTCTGGGAAAGGACATTAATGGGCTTTGAAGCAGTGTTGTACTTTTAAATATGTGCTGAGCGGAAGATCCGAAGTAAGAAAGCTTCTGTCTTCTGAACTGATTATCAGAGAACTTCTACTAGTACTATCTTTACACAGCTCAAACTCCTAAATCACTCATCTTCTTTCTCACTGGGCATACCATGGAACTGCAAACCCTTACTATATTGTTAACCATTTACCTGACAGCAGCATTGAACCTACCTACCTCACTACTGCACTGATATTAAACTGGATATTTTTGTATTACCTGGTTTCTCACAAATTACCCACTGAAATAGAAACATTACAGTAATTCACAGAAACTTGGTTCCAGCAATCAGGAGACATCTTTCTTGCACTAGCAGATGCTTTTTCCTATCATCTGAGTTGGCAAACAGAATACGTTAAAGTCGAAAAGCCTTCGCTGACCAATTTTGACAAAGCTGAAATTCAGTTTACAAAATTGTTCTGTATGTTTCTTTCTTCCATTTCCCCACCCATGCAGAAAAAAGCAAGACACAAGTCATCTGCCATACTAATGTATTCCATCTTTCAAAAAGAAAGACATGATTTTAATATTACTTAACAATATGTTAAAAAAGTAGCCAGTTAGGCTTCAGTGTTAATACAATTATACACTCTATAACAGATTTGATAGTGTGAGTACTGTTCTTTTTTAAATTTTCTCATTCTGCAAGTATTCTTACACAAGCTGGCTACAAGTCAGGAAGAAAAAAAATCAAAACACAAATAGCGTAACTTGTACACTCTTAAACAGTAGATTGTGAAAGAACTGAGGGAATACTTGTCCCATAAGAGCCTCTTTTTCAAGAAGTCATGTCAGGAGAATTCTGGAGCAGATGAAAGCACAACTGACTAGGTCCATTCCTTTGTCAGGAGTCAGAATGACAAAACATAGCTAGATGCAGAAGTGACAGGAGCCACTGCAGATGATGCAACCTAGTATTTTGGCCTCCACCCAAGCCTAAGCAATTTAAAGTCTCTGAGGCCAAGGCATTCAGAAGGAGATGGAAAAGAGCTATTGTTCCAACTCCAACGGCATACAGCTACAATCAAGTAAGTCTCACTCACAGACTACAAGCACACAAGCTAACAAATTCAGGTAGAAAGTGGCAATTTTTCAGTCCGCAAGAATTATCAGGCCAAAGGGTTCAGTGCAGATCCACACAGCACTGGGGACAAGGCAAGGCAGCACTGGCTCAAGACCAGGTAAGCTCTCAGCACAGCAGGACAGGTAAGTGGAGTTGTCGTTCGTTGATTCCTGCAGGGTTCCCTCCCTGTATTGTGTCATTTCAATGTGCAGCAAAGGTGGTTTTTTTTAAGCTAAAATTGGACCAGTTGATGGAAAGTCTCTGCCTCGTCTGTCTGGCAGAATCCAAGCAGAATCTGAAAAGAAAGAAAGCAATAAAGTGAAACCAATATACTTAAAATCAAACCACATGTATTATCCCTCTTTTGGAGAGAAGCTCTCATTCAGAAAGACTAAACATCTTAACAAAATCATACATAAAAAAAAAATCACTTATCCATCACTCAAATACATCATAAACCAGTTACTTTTAACACCACTGCATTATCAGGATTAAGTGAAGGAGGTAGGCAAAGAATGCTGCACATTCAGCAGCACAGAAGCAAGTTAAATGTCAACTGGAAACAGAAATGGCATTGCTGTATTCATCAAAAGTTTTGAAAGGGTAAGAATGAGTGGTAAATGGTGTGTAAAGCAGCATCACCAATGGCACGGAACACTGCTGCTTCTCTTAATACAGCAACGCTACATTGGAGACAAAGACCATGGGAAAGGAAGTCTCTTTATAATACAGCAGATAAGTAGCTCATGTGCCTTGAAAAAACATCCCTAGAACAAAAATCCTCTTATTTTGTTTTTACTGACCACAGTTTATGGAATAACTCTGGAAAAAGTTGCCACATGCAGGCCTTACAGGGACTGTTAATCTGAGCTGAAGAACTTTCATGAGGTAAGGTGGAGCTTGTTGAGACTAAAGGCTGCATGACTGCATCAAAGCAGTGCAAACCTCTGTCTGGGAGGTTACAGGACCTCTGTAACAACTGAAAGCCAAAAAAGGGGGGGCAGACAGAAGGAGCACAATAAAACAGGTGCAGTGGAAGGTTACAACTGGAATTATTTTGTTCTTTCTGTGCTAAAGTCAGAAGCAGCATGGAATATTAATCATGATGTTAGGGTGTAATTAAAGTATCCATCTATTACACCACTACAAAGCAGGAAGAAAAGATGATTAATGAACTGTGAGTGAAAAATATGACTTCAGCTGGCCTGTGCAGCTCAATTGCCATGCAGGGTTACTAAAACAAGCCATGCTTTTAAGCCTTCCAAGTATTATGCTGGGAATTACCAAATAGCAGAGAACCTAGGCATTAAAGGTGCCTTAATGGCATTAAGTAGCTGAAGGAAGCTGAGAATATTCCATAACAAATGCTTATGCTATATCAACACTGTCAGTATCTAACACATGCCGTATTTCACCTACATTTTGTAAAACCTACACTTTGATTTAAAACAGATACTTTAATTGGCACCACTCAAAAAAAATTAAGACTAGAGACTATGTACATGTGACAATTTCATTGTCTTGCACATTGCAACTCCATACATAATCAGATACAGGTATTTTGTAGCAATCATAAGCAGTAGCTGTACTCAGTTCTTTCTAAGATCCAGACACACGTTACATCCCAGGCATGTAGGCTATGGAAACTATATAAATTTAGAAAATAAATCCATACTGAAAGTCCTTTTTTGTAACAAGTGGCTTGTGAAATACTACTGTTGAGTCCTAAATTATTTAATTGCAGGAAACCGAGTTATGTGTGACACTACAGATTTGGCTACCATAATGAAAGGCTCACTAGACATAGTCATGGGGAACCAGCACAACCAGACACCACTGAAGAACAAACCTGAACAGATTTCAGTATTATGGAAGAACATGTGCTACACTATTTAAATATGAGCTGTCTCCTCATATTTGAGGAACTTAGAGGTAACTAATATCACAGAACATTCTGAGTTGGAAGGGATCCACAAGGATCATCGAGTCCAACTCTCAATATGATGCACAAATCCCAGAATCAACCAAAAAGTACAGAAGAAAAAACTTTCACAAGCACAGGTTTGTGCTGTTCTTTTACTGTCACTGTACATTCACACTCAGATGAATGAGGCTTTGAGCAACTTGTTCTGGTGGAAGGTGTCCCTGCCCATGGCAGGGGGGTTGGGATGAGATAGTCTTTAATGTTCCTTCCAGTGCAAACCATTCTATGATTCTAGGATAAGCATCTCCTGTTACAGGCACAAGACACTATCCCACAGTTATACATCTCTACTTCATGTACAGTATAAAATTCCCAACTAACAGCTTCTGCAAACAAGGAAGAAAAAAATGAACAAACCTTTCTGAAGTACCTGTTTGGAAACTTAGTAATTTTTTTTTTAAACACTAATCAGTATTTGGCTAATAAAGGAAATATTCACACAAACTTTGCTTATAAATAATGGTAATTTAGAAGATTCTGAAGGCCTTGATGAGAACTTGGGAGTCACATAAATAATTCCAGCACTCACTTCTGAATTTGTTCTATTCAGCTATGAGCTGTGCCTACAGAGCACAGCTTTGGTGATTGTTACAGTGTTCAGAATGCCAGCTGTAACAGGATTTGAGGTGTTACAACACAGGCTTTTCTGCCAGGAGTTAATAACTAACTTATGACTTGGTGTGGTGTTGTTTTTGCTTGTTTTACAACCATGACATATGGGAAGAAGCAACAACAGCTTTATGCACAGAGATTACTTTACCTTTTAAAATACTCCACTTCTCGCTCTGTTTCATCCATTTCCACACTGTCTAGATCAATGTCTTTGGGTAGAAACACATCATCTACAAAGGAAAAATGATGACACTGTTAGATTCCACAAGGAAGGGGGAAGAAGAGAGAAAGAAAGATGCATTAAAGATGTCTTTGGAGAACTGACTAAACCTCATAGACTATTCATTATTTATATTTATGCTGAATTAATACACACTTATAATTAAAAAGACACTTCTTAAAACCCCTGTACTAGTATCTCTGCAGTGACTTGAAGGAGTTACACTGGTAAAGAAGAGATGATTTGACAGTAAATGTACTGATTGCAAAGGCTGCAAAAGATACCATAAACCTGGAATACACATAAGAGTAACCAAATCATACACAGGGCTTGATGAATCAGATAGCTGAAATTATTGGTCTTACTACTAAAAACGTAGCCCTAGAAACATTTTTAGAACAGTATTTATAAAGAAAAATGCTTTGAAACTTCTGGGTTGTAGAGTTGCTGTACTCCCTCTGGGACATGATGATCAGGCTATGTCTGCAAGAGTTTAAGTCACACTAGCAACCACTAGAATTTATTAAAATAATAAAAACCAACAAACCAAACCCAAATATTTAACACATTAATGTATGACTTGAATTGTATGGCCTCAGCTATAGCAAAGAAGTCACCACAGTGCCTGTTATATATTAGTTATATACTGTACTAACTCAGCATATGGCTCTCTTTTGGACTTTAAAAAGAAATGCATCAGAAACCACACATTTTTGCAGAAACCAATTTGAACATTGTCCTCTTGAAGTTACTTTCTTGCTGCTTATACACTCCAGTCTCATTTCTGAAGCAGCTTTACAATACATTCCAAAAAAAGGGTGAGACAAAGAAAGGAACCAAAACCACCAAGTAAACACCTGGGCTACAGAATCCTTGAGACTATGAGAATAGGCAACTCACGGTAAAGACACTCATGGTAGCTTCAAAAGTTGCATGTATTTGCTATTCAGCTTACTTCTGAGGAAGCAGAAAGCCCTACAAACACAGGGCTTCCCTAACACTTCTAGATTTCTTCAGTCTTTTTATAACAAGGAGTAAAAATACTCTGTCAGAAGAAATTTCTTTAAGAAACAGATCTCACCAAAAGCAGTAACATTCACTGCTTTAACACTTCATTTGAAAACTCAGTTAAAACCCTCTAGCTTTGTTTCCCTCTTTTCATGTTCTCTCAATTACCCTAATTCTAAACTTGGTTTTTTTCTCAGTTCAATTTTTGTGTCTTTGCTAATTTGGTACAATAACCCCTTATCTCAAAAACAAAACCAAAAACACCTACATAAAAAATCATATATTACAGTATCTTTCTTGTAGCTCTTAAGTCAGAACTACTTAAAATCCAGTCCCAAGTCTACTGAGAACAGCACATTTTTTTCTTGACAATTTCAGAAACATGGCCCTGTTATTTTTTCACATTTAAACATTAACTTCTGGAAATTTTAAGTACTCTTGACTTAAGCAGGAGAAAAAAAGGGTGCAGGAAGGTACCCGCATCCTCCTACACTAAACACCCTCTCCCATATTTTTCCTTCAAATGTCTCCAGTGTTCTCTTTCTGCTCCCAGTTCTGGAGTTGCTCCTATCACTGGAGTACACTCTTCTTGGTAAATTAAAAGAGCCAAAACCCAAACACGCCACAACAGAATATGCACAAGAACTAAGAGAAAACGGTTCCATACTGTATTGCTGCCCAAATTACATGGAATGGAAACATTAGGCATCAGATTTAAAAACAAAGATAGTGGGCTGACCCAATCCAAACCATGAAATCACTAAAAAACTCCTAGCACTTCCTGCAACCAAGAATTAGCTTTCCACTTTTGTAACAAAGCTTAACAAACATAAGGATTCTGAAACACTGGCAGAGACTGCCCAGGCACGAAGGTCTCCTGTGTTGCTGTGCTTACCAGTCAGAACAGCAGTGACAACTGGAGTACATTGAATTTACGCAACATTAGCGCTCAGCTAGCAGGTGAACCCTGGGGAATGACCGGGTGCTCCAAGCAGACATATCCATCCCACAAAACTGCCATCCCAACTGGAAGTCCCAGTAGGGACCAAGGATGTGCAGGGACAAAGAGGTACCTGAGAACAGCAGTTTGACTATTGTGCTGACAAAGCAAATGGGCCAGAACTGTGTGTGCTTCTCAGCTATGGTATTAGATGTTGGATGTGTTCAGGCAAACAAAAACAAATTGGAAATAAAATTATTGAAATGCAACTTGCTCGACTTAATCTTGTATGGTTTTATTATTTCTGAGAAATAAAAAAATCTGTTTACTAGAATGAGCTAATATGGAGAACACACTCAGCTTTACCAACTAATTAACGTCCCACTATAACTTGTCACTCTGGCAAATAAAAAACAGTAAATTAGTTTCTGAATTGATTTACTTACCTGTTGATATAATTAATACAAGAAAGGAATTATTTCCACTGAAAAAACCTGCATATTTATGCATGAATGACCATTCTTTGACTGCAGAATCCCCTTATTTCCCTTGCCTAAAGAGTAAGACCAACTTCATGCTATGCTCTTAATTCTGTATGAGAAACAATTTTGCTTTTAAAGAAATTCAAAATAGATTTCAACATACTATTGAATTAATATATTTATTTTAAGTAAGAAAAAAAAGCCGGTCTCCTGGAAAGCCTGACAAAACTCCCTACAAAACCTAGAGCATACATTTATTCATTTGTTTTTGAAAGCATTCTACACTTCTTAAACTAAAACAGTATTCATCTCCTAATTGTAATTCCGATGACTTGAGTTTTTCTGACACCAGTTTTTCAGTTTCTCTGACTTATATTGGCAGGAATGCCTGAAGATAAATATGTCAGACTTCTGGAATTAAATGGCAAGAACAGAAAATAATCCGAGTTCCTCAACTTTCTTACACACTTACCAATGGAATTGTTGACTTTGTCCCCTTTTTTCTTCTTGTTTTTCTTGTTCTTGCCTTTTGGTTGAGGAGAATCTGCAAGTATTAGCTTATTATTCTGCTGCTGTTCATTTGGTGACGGAGATTCACTTGTTACGGGTGCTTTCTCTTCCTTTACATGGTTCAACTGTTTTTTGTTGTTATTGTTTAATTTCTTCTCATCTTTTTTAGGTTCTGCAAGTGGTGGGAGCTCTGCTGCTTTTGCTTTGGATTCTATTTGGTTTCTGGTTTTAGTCTGAATCTCAGCTGCTTTGGGGATTTCAACGGACTTTTTCACTTGTTCAACACACTGTTTGTTCATCTGTTTTAGTTTCTGTTTGCTGTTTCCTTCTTTATGTTGATGCATAATATCAAGCAGAAAAGAGAGGGGTTCATGCTGCTTTACACTGCCCTCTTTCTGATAAAGCAGCTTCGAGTCTCTAGTGTTTACAGGATTGGACAGTTCACAGCTCGTCTCTAGAACTGGCCTCTGTTCTGTGTGATTCACATGTCTTGACAGTGAACCAGCTGAGGTTTCTATCTTTTCTGATTGCTCAAGGGTACCATTCTGAATGTCCTCAGGTGAGTTTGGGACAGGTTCCTTCACTGCCTGGCAGTTCCTAGTGAGCAGGTCTGCCTTCGGACAGTCCTTACTTGTTCGCTCTTTCTTCTTTTTCTTTACAGCCCGCAGCTGCTGAAGCTCTTGGAGCCGTTGTAATTCCTGTTTCAGTCTCTCCTCTTCTTCTTCCTCACGCCGCCTCTGCTCCTCAAGCAACTGGTGATGCTCCCTCTCTCTGGCTTCAGCTTCAAGTCGAGCTTTTTCTTCAAGCTGCAAAGCAACAATAGTTTTATTGAAAGTGACAAATGTTTTGGAAATGAAGAAATGAAGAGTTTTAGGGATTATTACTACTTTTCTTTATGAACACTCTAAATCCTAGGATGTGAACACATGAACATACTTTAATCTGCAAGTCTGCAGAGCAAACAAATAAGTGCACAAAGGCTGCCCTTTTAAATACATTACAATCCTTTCTCTATTCACATTTTCTATATTTCTGTAACTCATTTGACTATTGTTAACACCAACTGTTGACCTTCCCTACTGCTAAGCCTAAATTCATGTCAAAGCTCTCTATAGCCACAAAGCATGCAGCTTTCTTCTCAAAGACTGCATGTATTTCTAAGGTAACTCCAGTTTGCATCAGGTCATTTACCTGTTCTCTTGTTATGGTAGCAGAGTTGCTCTGTTACAGAGATCAGGTATGTTAGGAAGAAAAATCATTAAAAACATTCTGCGCCGAAACACTAAGTAAGTAATAGTTACATTAGAAGTTGTCAAAAATTCTAAGGATGGTAGTTTTCCATTGTCAGCCATCAGTTCATTAATCAGAACAAAAATATAAGGGATTTTGCAGCCTTTAATGCCAATGCCTAAAACTTTGCTGTGCAGTATTCATCTTGCATCATTAGCAAAATGAAACAAAGCCATGCAACGAGAACAACCATGACTGTTTATTGTCTTGCACATTTAGAGGCACATGTATGGCATTACTTTTTCAGTTACAGAAGTCATTCAAAAAATGAGAATGACTCTTTCAGTTACAGAAGTCATTCAAAAAATGAGAATGACTCATGAGAATGACCCCATGAAATTTTTCCACTTCTTACGCTCAAACTGCACTGTAAGAGCAAAGTGAATTCTGCATTGCAAATTTTACAAATTTAAATTTATTTGTAAATAATCCACCAAACCCTCAAGATGCTGAATAGTGCTAGAATATGAACATAAAGAACTTAACTTGTGAACATCAGGTCTTCCAAACCCATGGAAGCATTTAAAGAATTCAGAAGCAGCGCCAGAAGAAAATCCAGGAACGAGAAAATATTTACAGTGTGGTCACATAACAGGCTTACCAGAAATCAAAAACATTCAGCCACCAATCACATTGTGCCTTGAACTTTATACTTAGGGCTGATAACTTGAATTGTTCTAAGAAAAGGTTTCCTGCCTGTTCCAGCTTAAAAGAAAAGGGTATTTCCTCTGCTATTCCTCTTTCGTATTTCCTCTATATTATCCTCAGCAAATACTGCTTCCAAAAAAATAATTTCACTGTTACACATTGGAGTTTTTTAGAAATCTTTTTTGCCAATTTTTATCTGAAAGCAACCTGTAATTTTTTTCTTCTCTGCCCCCTCTCTGCAGCTTGCCACTCCAGCTCGGGATAACCCTTTGTGTCATCACGTGGCACAGCACATAACCTCTGTCAATCAGGACAGCAAGGTCTTCAGTGCAATTATTCTAAAAATACCAAATCGCAACTCTTCCTCTCTCATAAAAGCACTGACTCATGTTTCCTGGCTTCCCACAGAGTTACTTTATCAAAATCATTATCCCAGGACAGGAACACTGACTTTCTAACTTCCCCTGCTTTTAAACACCAACACTACAAACCAATAAAATTTGTAACATTTCTAATACTCAGAAATAACCTTCTGAAGTGTGAGAAATTCCAGTATAAAGCTGACTTGCACCAAAACACATGACAACGGCATTCTGATGAATCCTCCCAGTCTAGTATGTAACTCCTCAGGTAGCATCAGAACAAGTAAGCCAGTTGTGTAAAAATAAACTGGCAATGCACCACAAACAACAGAGAAAAACAATTACAGCATTAGGATAAATCAGTATACAGTGGCATACTTAAGGGGAATGCAGAGATTCAAAAATGTGAGGTCTAGAATAAACATACTTTTATGTCTTACCTTTCTTTGCTTATGCCTGGCTCGCTTGGCTGCACGAGAACTGCTTACGGGTTTGGTTTCAGAGCTGTTTATAAATTGCAGCAAGTCTTCCACCTTTCGATGGTCAACAACACTTTCCCTTTCAGAGATCTGATCCGGTTTCTTCGGCTGTTCCTCTTTCCTTTTCGTTAAACGTAAACGAAGCTTTTCTCGCATCTCTGCATAATTTCTACTGGTTGGTGCAGCTGGAGGCTGAAGGACATGACAAAAAATGAGTGACTATATGGAAAAATTTCACTGACTTAATGCTTTTGAAATTTCAAAATACTCTCCTTTCAAATAACACACGAGGCCCAAACCTGACTATCAAACTCATTATTTGTATGTGAGCCTAAAGTGTATTTAACAGGCAACAGATCTGCCAGACTTGGTGCTAGCTTCTGAACTACATTTTCCAACTAAAAAAACAGCTGATCTTGAGGAGGACGGCAAGAGGGAGAAGAAAAAGAAATAACCTCTAAAAGCAAGAAAAAAAATATTGTGACTTTTATTTCCATATTCTCTTGTGATTGGTATGCTGTACCTGAAAATTTCAGAGGAGCAGACGTTTGCTCTGTTTTTATTACCCATGAAGTCTGTTTGAGAGGTTGGGCTACAAAGGCCTTTGGGCTGTACCTGTGAAGGGCTGACTACCCTGCACAGAAGCCTGCCAACACACCCTCCAGCAGAGTCCCATCAATAACTTAACACTGCTGCAAGTGGAATCCTTGCATCATGTTCCACATCTGTATTCCCAACTGCTGCTCCTGCCTCTCAACTCCTCACTGCTCCTCCCCTCCTGATGCCTTACCCTCTCTGCTGCTCCTGTACCTGGTGCCCATCTGTTTGCAGATGGGCTGGTTTAACTTGCTAAACCAGCAAAACAAAGCCTATTAATTTAAAAATCCTGTCAAGTGCTGCCACTTCAGCAAAATTAATAACTTACTATGCAGTCAGGTAACTATCAAACACAAATCAAGCATGCACATGGTGGGAACATGCAAAGAGAAGTGGGATTCCCTTCCTGGCCCCTTTGAGCCACAGGGCAGGGGCTTTTAAATCACTAGGAAACTGACCTGATCAAATACATAGCACATAAACTGAGTTTTTACTTCAAATAGGAAAAATGCCAGTGACTCAGACTGGACCAGTTTGATTACAAAAACAGGCCATATATAATATTTACAAGTTAAGAAAAAATTAATGTGCTATATTTTAGCTAAGAACCTAGCGTTTTTTCTGGGGTTTTTTTCTCATTTTTAAAAATCGTATTAAAGTGAATACTTTGAGGATTGCTATTTTTACAGATGGCAGACTAGCTCATAAATTGCCATAAAGATTTAAACTAATACCCTATATAAAGCATACTTTTACCCAACCTCATCATATTAATTGTAACTACAGCACTACAGAGGAGTGAATGAATTTTGTAAAGTTATTTCAATGGCTCAATGCCCCTGCTTGCAGTTTCAGTCAAACACGGCATTTATTATCCAAGTCAGTTGCTTCCTAAATCTTCTAGTCATTTTTATTGCTCTTAAATGCTTTGAACTGGAAAGGTTTATTTCAAAGAGGAAAATTACTTTTTAACTCTTTTTACGACTTCTTGAGTGAGTTCCAATGCCACCCCCGAAGACGCAGGCTGATAAATCACATGCAACCGATGATGAGTAAGTGACAAAAAAGCAAACAAAAGCAATTTAAAGTACAGAAACTTACTCCTCCATGGCCGAAGAACTCACAGTAACAGCAGTCACAGTATTTTCCTTCCTTCTGATTTGTGGAAGTTGAGGTACTGGAGCTATGCTCTGAACAGCTGTCTTCATCCTGGCTCTCCTCTCCATCATACTGCTGATGGTCATACGTGTTATTGTTCTCACAGCGATGGCCCTCACAATCAGGATCACTATGTTAAATTAAAAAAAAAGCTTATAAAACCCTAATGACAACAAATAAGGTATATAATGTTGTTATTTTTTATATATATATATATATTTTAATATATTACATGTTCCTGCCTTTACCAGGAACAATGGTTCTCAAACTGGGATATCAGCCACCAGTGATGCATCAAATCCTAAAGCCTTCATCAACTAGCTTGGAAATGGATTAATTCAAAACCAAGCAGAAGGATAAAATGATACACAGAAGGGTGATCTATAAAAACCAAATTTAGTGACTCCCTGAACAAGCAGCCTAAAGAGTTTTGGAACTGTTTTTCTTGGCTTTAAACAGGTGAAGTTTTTTAGAAGTAGTGACCCTAGCTTTTTAAAATTGAATAGTTTTGAAACTGCTGCCCATCTCACCACTTGTGGCATCAACAGGGTTTCAAATGCAGTTGCAAATCTCCTGGTTTTAGATAGATGTTCGAGCTCCTGACTTAAATCAAAATTCCAAGATCAGCTAAAACCTAAAAGGTCCCATTACTCTGTCTGCACCTTGATTTTGTAGGGGAAATACTAGCACATCTCTTCAATAAGCAGGTACATGGCAGTTGGTTCCCTCAGAGCTCTGTGTAACTGGGCACATATTTCTACTGCCCAGGTCCTCTAAAACTGAAGTGTTTTTCTTCAGAAAAAAGTCGTATGAAAAAAAATCCCCTTTCTTGTCTATCATTAGTATTTCCTTGTTCTTATGTAAGAAAGGTGAAAACAGGGCATAGTCTGCCTTATCTACAGAATATGTATAAATCTTTCTAGCCTCACTCCTCCTCCCCAGAATACAATCACTGCTCCTGGTCTCTCCCAGTTCATTTTCTTTTTTTTTTAACAAATGAAAAATATCATGTTAGCACCTGGAAACAATGATAAAAAATGGATTTCTACTGCAACCATATTCAATTATCTCCCTGCACCAGGTAAGAAAAATTCTTTACAAAATTGCAATAATTTCTCAAGTATGAAAGAAGAGTTACTTATCTTGAGATCTCATCAATAAAACCAGTTAATACCAGAAATAACGATATTTTAGAAGCATTTACCAAACTCTGCCTAAATCTCACATCTTCCGAAAATTTACAGCAGCCAGGAGACTACATTCATAGCATCCATGATCACAGCCCTAAAGGTCACAGAGAGCTTAGAGCAATGACTCAACTGCTTTCCTGTTATGCCTCCACCCTTCAGACACATCAAAGAGCTGGCACCCTTGTCAGCAGTACAGTACATTAACACTACAGAAGACAGCTCCACCAAAGTCCTTCCCACCTCCAAGACCTCTGAAAACCTTCAGAAATCACAATATCCTTCCACACTCAAACCACTGTATAAATGGTAGGACTGATACCCAAGGAGACTTAAATGTAGTCAGGAAAATGTGTCACTACATGGCAGGTTTCAAGACCATGTATGACCAATTAATATTTTGAGCTAAATTACAGATTTAGATTTACAACTTACAATTTACAACTACAGATTTAGAACTTACAATTAAGTTTTCACAGCTTTCCATTCCCTCTTGCCATGTAATACCAAAATGACTGAAAACAGGTATGTTATACAAGAGGAGGCCTGTGTCTCAGCAGCAGCAATCATTAACCAGTAATTAGAGTAAGAAAGAACAGTTTGACTTGTATATAATAGGTAACATTTCTAAAAGTGAGCAAACACTTGTTTTCAAGCCTCTAAATTCAGTAACTGGACTCCACGATGGAAATAGCATTTGTCAAGTCTCACACCAAGTTACATAAGTATCTGCACTTTGTTTCATGTGCTGAACACAAACACAGCTTTCACACTACAACCCGTGGCAAAGGATAAGAGGCATCTGTATTTTCATTTCCTTCCTATTGTAAAAAATGAATGGCAAAAATAACAACAAACTTACCTGCAGACACTTGGTGGGGCACTTACAGAGCTGTCTGTGGTTGAAGTAGGAGGTGCAACTGTAGTAGGACAAAGACCTGAATGAGGATCCACAAATCCAGGGGCTGTTGCAGCAGTTTTGGGGAAAGAAGGAGCAGAAAGATTTGGAAGATGTGGTGTGGAGGCTGGAGACAGTGCGGCAGGAGACAGTGAAGGAAGGGATGCTAAACTGGTAGGACTATTTCGTGGTGCAACTGGTGCAGAATGTCTATGGTCCTCTTTATTAATATTGTGAAACACTTCACCTAAATGACGGGGGAAAAAGAAAACACAGTTAAAAATAATTAGTGAGTTCCCATCAACTATCCATAAAATCATATAAAGTACTGTATATTCTCAGCTTCTGTAAAAATCAGCAGTACTTCAACTCATTTCTATTACCAATTTCTAACTCTACCATTAAAGTCTTTCACAAAGTTCTTCCATCCAGAAGTACAGAGAGTAACTCGAGAGTAATAACAGCAATTGACAAAAATCATCAAGATGCACAGTGTTACTAAATTAATCACTTACATAAATCCTTATGGTTAGCTAAATGTACTCAAGCCAGTTACTGAAGCTGTATGTGAGTTACAAATCCTTACCTATCGATGAAGGTCTCTTGGATGATACCTTGAACTGGTTGCTGCTTGACTGCACTGTAGTTGCTG
Source organism: Hirundo rustica (assembly GCF_015227805.2). Lineage (NCBI taxonomy): Eukaryota > Metazoa > Chordata > Aves > Passeriformes > Hirundinidae > Hirundo > Hirundo rustica. Next base: position 8,381,603 of record NC_053454.1, on the reverse strand, counting down.
TGCAGGAGACAGAAGAAGTGGCAGAAGAGGTTGCCATGACAACTTTATTAGCTTCCATAAAGGCATCCTGGAAATTGTACAGACATTTCTTCTTTGCAGCATTTTTTTTCTCCTTGCTGTCAGTAACTGCTGTTGTTTCATTGCTAGATGTAGTAGGAAGTGCTTCGGGTCTTATTTCTGAGAGTGCCGGTGCTAATATATCACTCCCTTCAATTGAAACACACAGAGTAATTAGCAATCACACAATTACTCAAGTGTCTTTATAGGATTTAGAATTACACATTCAATAATTCAGATGCAGACATAGGATATATTGTTGATGTTGGCTTAGTAGGATTAGTGAAGGGAATCCTCCTTTCCCCCCTCTATCCTCCCATATAACGTAGCTGTAACGAAATGTGCTGGGAAGTCTCAGAGCAGAATCACAAACCCTAAAGATAGAATTCTAAGGATGATACTAAATGAGTTAACAAGTAGCAAATGTGCTACAGATATCTTCATCCATTTATAATTTAAAAATTTTAATTGGACAACATTTTACATGCTAAATATATAATCTCCACTATCTGAAATCCAGGTAGGCCACAAAAAATTGTAATATCCTTTTATCAGTACAAAATGATAAACCATTTATTTTTTTATTTGAAATTCCAGTTAACAGAAACACCTTTTTGATAGACCTTCCAGATGAGTCTGCCACCAATCATCTCTTGGAACAGCTACCCACAACTACATTTGTAAATGGATGAGCTGTCCTACTGGGGAAGTTTTCTGGATGTTTTTAATGCCTTTCTTTTTAAGTACCACTGTAGTAGTTTGAACAACTAAGCAGCAGATGAGTCTGAAAAAGAAAGCCAACACACAAAAACCCCAAGCCTCCTTTTTGATACAAGTCAAATAAAATAAAAAAGGCTTTTCAGTATTTGCTAGGATGTGAATGGGAAGATTTCTCTCTTTCTCTAATTTTCCTTTTATTCTCTTTCACTTTAACCATTAGGATTTCCAAATGCTTCCTGGCTTAAATTAATCTTTTTTTTTTGATTTATGCCTCTGTCTTTCTGAATGACAATGCAGTTTTCTGTGTGCATTATAAGAAGTAGGACAGAGTGCCTCGTTACCAGCGCTCTTACTACCCTGTAGAAATCAGGCAGGCGTTCGAGGAGAAGTCTACAAGTTATTTAAGTTTCCCCTTACTCGCCATTTCTTTACAATACTAAACTTCTGAAGACAAACATAACTCTACAATGGCCACAGGTGAAAACCAGCACATTATTTGTTTGCCTTTAGCATCTTTTCCCCAGTATGTAGAATTTATTTTTCAATTTTCAGACCAACTGGAGTAGAAGCGGCAGCAAATCTGCCAGAATCTCATCTTAAAAAACCACAGTGATAAAACCCACCATTCCTGAAAAGAAACATAAAACATAAGGCTTTTAACTAGTCAGTGTGAAGTAGTAACAAACCCTCACCAGGAATTGTGTCAGGCAAAAATGTAGCAGGATTCCAGTTCTTGTCATTCATCACCTCTGAACCCCAAAGACTTATAAATTTAGAGCTATTCCAATCTGGAGTGCTCCCAAAACAGCTTGGATAAATATGATCTTGGAGAGATGCATTGAATACTTGATGCTTGTTTGTATGATTCTGAACTGGAGCTGGTGGTAATGCCTACAACAAAAACAAAGTATTTTCCCCATTAATATTCTGTTTGCTTACACAGCCACTCCAACAGCAATATTCAAATCATAGTGTTTTAACTGGGAAAAGCATTATCAAAAGCATAACAGATAGTATTTCCCAGAAAGATAAAAAGACTTGATTTGCTGATAATTAAGGCATATATTACTCAGATTGTATGAGTACATACAATGTACATATTTTACACTCAAAAAGCGTTGCTTTTAGAATCAACTAACCGATGAACACAAACTATTCAAATCCCAAAAACTAGTTGTGTTAATATATAATTAAAACTAGGATTTGTATGAATTTAGAACTTGCTAGGAATTACTACCTTTCATAGCACAAGCTGCCTAAACAAACTAATCTTCTCTGACATAACAATCATTACCATAGAAGACAATTGTGAAAAACGGATTACAAACACTTCAGCATTGAAAATAAGAGCAAGAGAAAAAGAAATAAAACACATAAAACAAAAGTTGATTATCTTCTTCCTTTTTTTTTTTTTAATTTTCAAGTATTAAGTAGTTCCTAACCTAAAATTAACAGTCAAGAAATACACCCTTTCCTTTTAAGAACCAGTTAGGGCAAAAAAAAAGAAGCATGTGGTTTTTCTCATTTTATAGGGATAAGTTGTTTGGGCTCACCCCATTTCTTCTTGGAAACTTTCAGAAATCACAACCAAGAAATTGTTTCTACATATTCTAAAATGACTTTTCTCCCAGAGGCCTCATGCAACATAAATATTATATTCAATTACTGCCACCTTTAAAAAGGCCAAGTAAAGCAGGTTTTGTTCTCTTTTTATACTAGACGTGATGCAAATTAAAAGCTATGCAGAAGTAGATATAGATATCAAAAATATCAATTGAGTCCAGTGACATTTCAGACATGAAACTCATGGCCAAACAAACTACTTATATACCTAAGTCTCCCATTTTCATAAAGAAGGATTTTCATTATCTGCCTAATTGTGAATGTGGGAGGGACTGGAATAACCTGCATTAAAAAAAAAATCGTATACATGGGTGGAAAGAAACACTTAACATGGTTGCAAAACAACAGCAATGGGCTGTAGGCTGTTGCCGGTACATTGCAGCTATGGAACAGAGGTAAGGAAGGGACACCCAAGACAGGAAAACCCAAAGTGGATGTTTAAGAAGGACAAAAAGAGCAAGTAAGAGGCATCTTGGTGGACTATTCTACCCTCCCTGCAACTTTAAGCATGTATCAGACCAGGAGACAACAAAGATGTACCCAATGACAAAGCCTTTGCCCCTCTCAGCAGCACCCACCCTTCAGCTGCTTTAAACAAATATGTGAAACAACATCCCCATTAACAGGAATGCCTGAATATGAGTTTTGACTCATATTTGAAAAGCTGCCACTTGGTCCCAATTCTTGTTCCACACCTTGTTTATTACTTGAGAGTTTAAGGTCAAAAGAATTTTGCAGAACCTGCAGAAATTCAAGTTCTCTTGAATGAGAAAAAAACCCTTACAACTATGAAGTAAGACTCCTATGTCTCTGTTTCCGCAAAAAACGCAACAAACCCCAACCAAAAAAAAAAGAGAATTCACAAAAATTTTAACTACAAATCTCACGATATTATTGCCGAAACGGAATACTAAATTTTTCTGATGTATATGAAATGAAGATTTAATTAGTTCTCTTACACTGACTGAAGTCCCATCACTGCCTCCAACACACAAGACTCATTTGACTCAACATGCTTTTTAATCACAGTGAAGACATTATCAGTCTTCCTGGCAAAAAATTACCCTCAGCCATTCTGTACGAACCCTCCCTTGTCACTCACCATTCCTTGCAAAAGGAATATTACAACCAAACCACAATTTAAAGCAACTTTTCATTGTTTCACTGGTACTGGGTCATGCTGGTTTATACAGTTGTACAGCATTTTTCCTAGGATGGGCATGCATCAACTCCTTGGTCGGTATTACCTTGTTGTGTGTGAAGGGAGAAGCAGTGTACAAGGTGGGGTGGAGAAGTGGACGAGGCAGATGAGGAATCGTATGCAATGGTATATGTCCATGGATGTGAGGATAAAGATGAAGTGCAGGATGTGCAGGTTTTTCAGGATTCATAAACTGGTGCCCAGCAGGCAGGCGTCCAGTTGCAAGTGCAGAGACTGTTAGTCCTGAGGCTTCTTGTTTGCAAACGTGACATTCACAAGCATTTGGACCTTGGTCAGCCTATAAAAAACCCAACAAAACCCATTAAAAAATTCAATCTGCTGACAAATTTTACTGACATAAAATCTTAGTAGTATTGTTATTATTTGCACACATCAAATATTTTCAGAGCATCCACAGAATTTTTTCTAGTACCAATGGAAAAGCCTCACAGTTAAGCAAAAGCACTAGTGAAGAATCTTTATCTCACTTAAAAGAATACCCTAAAAATTGAGAGATTTTGTACCATACAGAGATTTAATGTGACAACAAGCAAAATACCGGTATAAACCTTGACGGCATTTGATCATTACCAGGTAATCACCCTGGTATAAAAAGAAAAAATTGAACTGAATTAATATTTTGCACAATTTTCCAAGCATATGGAAAAAACTAGGTGTAGGAAGTAGTGGTAAGAGTTGATCAGCTGATAAAAGTGGAAGCAGTCCTCAGGTGCATTAGGCAGAGCACAAACAGCATGTCAAGGGAGGCAAGCTTTCCACTCTGCTCAGCACTGGTGAGAGCAGTGCCAGACTCAGTTCTAAGCTCCCCACTAGGAGAGACATGGACACACTGCTGTCAGAGCAGTGAAGGACCACAAAGATGGGAGCATCCATCACGGAGCAAATGAAAGCACTAGGACTGTTCAGCCTCAGAGGAATCTTATCAATGCAAGTGGTAATCCTCTCCCTCAGAGGGATCTTCCATGACTGGGTGGAGAAGGGAAGAACAGAGAGGACAGGCCCAGGCTCCTCTCAGTGGTATCCCATGAAAGGATTAGAGGAAATCCACTCAAACCACTCATTTGTGAGAGTGGCTGAACACTGCAACGTATCACCCACAGCAGTTCGAGAGCCTCCACTTGTGGTGGTACTCAAAACTCAACTGGACACTGTGCTGACCAACTCTCTCTAGATGATCTTGCTTTGACCAGCAAGGTTGATCTGGATTATCCAAACTCAACTACTCTGTAAATGTGTGAGGTTGACATTTCTCATGAAAGTTTTGCAATTGCACCAAACATGAAAAATCCACACTTCAGAAGCTTGTACTGCTCTCAAGGTATCATCAGCCTCTGTAGTCTCAAAAGAACTCCAGACCTAGAAGAAAAGAAGCCCAGAAAGAGCAGCTCCATTTCCCTTTCAGCTCATTACTTCTTCCTGCCACTGTCACCTGACATTTCACTGGTAGATAATTTTACCAGAAGCAATAGCAATAATACTTCCTAATTTCTCTTTTTTCCCACCAAAGTAGCAGTTCACATTTTTCCAAAAATGTAACATTCAGTATTAGCTTTCTAGAGAAGAATTAGCAGGTGATGCTCTTCTTAAAACATCCCTTCCTCTCAAAAACAACCATTATCACTTAAAAGCATTACAGCCTTTAACACAAGGTATATTTTAACAAATAACAGATCTCATAAACCAAACACAGTGGATTAATTTTGTGTATAAAGAGAACAAAAGAAACCCCAACTTTATAATAAAAAAATTAGTACTCTCCAGAAATCAACACTAATCTACTAACAAATGAAAACAGAAAAAAAATATTTCAAACAAACTGTTGAGACTCAAAACCCAATTCTGAAAACTGGGTACTGAAAAGAAATCCAAGAGAAGTAGATACTGAGTAAATTAGCAAACCCAAGGTGTAATGCCAAAAATCTCAAATTCACATGACATGTACCAGAGAAATCAATCACTTAAATACAACAATATGCTACTCAGCTCTGCTTAAGAGATCAGACTAAAAAAAGAAAGTCATTAAGAGTTCCTCAGAGTAATTCTGAGAATATTCTCATTCCTCAAAGAAAAGAAAAAAAGAGAAAGACTATATCCATCTTTTTATCTTGCATTTTAGTTTGCATCCCTAAAGCAAGCAGGCTTACATAATCTCATCTGATTTTCCACAACAAATACTGGATCTCTTCACCAGTTTCAAACTAGTCTGATAGAGGTCTCACCACATGTAATTTTTATGGCATTGGTCAGCCACACATAGAAAAAACACAACATACTTGCTGAAAGAAAATTAGTTTAATACTCTTAACACATGAGGAAAAAACTTTCAGTAGAAGGTCTTAAAACATCCTAACCAGAGGTTAACATCTGCTGGGAGGTGATTGTTGTCTAAGCTCTCAAAGGTGCACCAATATGGATTCTAGTGCAATAAGAAACAGAAGTGACAGCCCTCCCTCAAAGCAGTGAGCCTATGTTGTAGCTGCAGGTTCCTCAGATTGAAATCCACATGGTTACAAAGACAAATCCAGGGGATACTTTGCTTTAGTGTTCAAACACAGCTACTTGCAGAGCAGATAGTCTAGGCATGGTTCTCTAGGTGGTCAAATGATCGTGCAGTCAAGAGGTTCATCATCTTAAATCATTAAAAACAAACAAACCAAACATCCCCAAACCCATGACCTTAAGTCATGCAACTGATTAAGAAAGGGTTTACACCAGGAAAGGTAATCCTGAAACAGAATTTGAAAGAAATACGTGTTAACTAAGTATTCATGACATCCACCTCCCACCCTAATTTCTTTCAAATAACATAACACTAAGATTTAGCAAAGACCAGGTCAATCTTCCAAACAGAAATGCTTGTTAGTTTATGTTTCTCATTCAGGTAGGAATCAACTTTTTCCCCTTTTCCTGAAGCAACTTTCAATATAACTAACATATTTCAGGTTTTGACTAAGAGATTATTTGACATGACAACGTAGCAGGTAGTCATTCTAGGTGTCACGCTTACCCACTGACAAAATATTAAGTTAAAAAATTAATTGATGATGTATATGTGTTCTCATTCAAGAGCCACACTTCAGAAATTATTCTACTGCAAGATACTTTTAGATGACTGTACCTGCTGACTGGGGTAAGAGGGTGGTGGACTATCCATTTTTGTTTCATCTTTCCTTAATGCCCTTTTTCCTAGAGACATTTCCTCCTTTTGAGTCCCGGGTGGTTCACCACTGCTCTCCCCATCTGCTTCTTCATCATCTGCTTCTGAGGAGCTGCTGCTAGTACTGCTCACCTGAGGAGACTGGACAACATCACCTCATTAGCATGGGGACATTAAAAAGGACAAATATTTCTCCAGTGAGCACATCTAAAAACCAGAAAAAAAAGGACACAGTAATTGCTGTACCTCATCTTTCAATGCCAGGTTTTCGCCGCCACCGTTTAGCTCGCTGTGGATTCCATTCATGTTGGCTACAACCTCTGCATCATCATAATTATTCAGTGGGTAGATATCAGCAAATTTTGCTGATAATGGTGCAACATCATCATCATCACTACCACTGAGGGGAAAAGAGGCTTAGATGAATCACAGTGCTCAGTTACAGTGAAAGCAGCAAGAATACCAAGATGAAATAAAGCTGAGGGCATCCCTTGTATAAGTGTTCCAATTAGGAGTCAACATACGGTCTTCCAAGTTGTTCAACTGAATTTACTTTTTCAAGCAAGTAAAATCAAACAACCTGCCACATAAACCCACTGAAAGCAGCAGTCACATGCCTGAATGACAGACTCGATTGAAAATAAGATTCTCTGCTGGTTTTGGGTAAAACATTTTTCAAACACTGTCTTCTGACCAAGAATCTATGGAATTAGTAATTCCAGGATATTGATAACCTTTAATTTGATGAAAAAAGTCTTATAACAATGTCCTCCTTCACAGAAATTGCGAAGTGGAAAATCCCACAATATATAAAATTTGAGTTTTTCCACATGTTAAACGTCACACCAGTAAAAAGGAAACACTGAACATGTCACAGTAGCTCTTAAATTTCTCAATAGCATTTAGTTTGTAGACAACCCCACATCTGCATGTTTTTCAGAATCTGCTCTAAAATACTTAGTGGATTTTTTTTTACCTTACAGATAGATAGTAAAAGGACGTGTATGTTTTATTACTCACTCCAGGGAAGTGCTGCAAAGATTGGTTAGCTCATGTTGCTACAATAATCCAGAGCTCTTAAACTGTGCACTTTTTATCTTGTTGCATTCCATAAAATACTGAGCCAAAATTTAATTACATGATGGCACCATTAGGCATATTTCAAATGTGCAATGAAGAAACAAATCACAGCAGATAGTATGAGACATAAAATGGCACTTCCCCAAGGAGCAGTGGTATTTCCCTAAAATAGGCTTCTTACAGTAAATAATACTTGGATTCAGCTGAACTAGCTTCTGAAGAGACAAACTGAAGCATTTTTGACATTTCAGCACCAAAATTAGTGAGAGTTTATAGAAATGGCAAAGCACACATCTAGGAATATGTAGCTGTTTCCAAGTGCTCCCCAAATGGGTTCAGAAACTACAGCTCTGTAATGAAAGATTAAACCACTGGGGGTAGTAGATAAATGTTTAGAGGAAATGGAACTTAGTGACTGACAGTCACCAGAAACATCCCACACATCTGCACTGTCCTTGTTCATCACAGCGTTTGAACATGGAACACTATGGAAAATTCCCCTGACTGCAGCCACAGCAGGTATTTCATTATTTCAGTGTCCCCACCACACAAGTAACTCTGGTTGGGTTTTTTAAAGTATTTCTTTAGAATATCACATAACAGAAGAGAGTCCTGGTTAGCTGTATCCATACTGAGTACAAAAGACAGCCCACCAAGCAGCTTTAACTCTTCAGAATTACAAAGGGGTGAAAGTCCACCATCAGACTAATAGGTCAAATCTGGTCATGACTTTGGAGAGTGAGAAATTGGGTGGCAGATACTTCTGATAGGGACAATAATTTTTGATGCAAGACACATTAACACAGGTTCAACAATCCTAAAAGCCATATAATGAAGGCTTTTTCTGGAACTAAAGCGATTCATATGAAATGATGATCCTTCAAAGAAAAGAATGCCAGTTCCCTCACTCAGTTTAGGAAAATCTGACATTTTAACATGATGGTCTAAAGTAGATCAGTATCTGATGTCCCTGTAATTGCAAAGCAGTAAACTGCACACTACAAAAACTTCTAGCAACACTGGTAATACAGTATCTTCAGAAATTTTCAGGTATTTGACAGCATCTTTTTTAATATATGTACGTTTGCACAACATACAGCTGGAGTTGTGGCCAGCTGAATACAGTACCATTATTAAATAGTTTTCTGAGGCAAAACTAGCATTACATAATGATAGCCTGCCAATGTCATTTGCCTGCCTAAGTTCAATTCAATGTAAAATTTCAAACAGAAGCAGGAACTTACAAAGTTGGTGCAGAACCATTATCTGCGAGGATGAGTCTGGGATGTTGCTGAATTGTGATAGGTGAGCTGGAACCCGATCCCGAACTTGCTGAAGACATACTGGGTGGGCGGATCTCAGATAAATAATCCGGAGCAGAATCAATTTGTAGCGGCAACTGGTTAATGTGGATATCATCCGTTATGGGAGAATCCATGATGCCACACGTTAAAATGTGTGAAAGGCTGCAGTCATCACAAGTGCATCTGTTCAAGAATTAAATTACAGATTTTTTTATGACCTTGTTTAACTAGCATTTATTTAAGTAACCATACTCTTTGTTCCAATAACGTATTTCTTTTTTCCTTGAAAAGGAAAGTAACGATTATGATTTCATGCTAAAAACATCAGCTCACCTTCTTCTATAATTACAGTTGGGACAGTCAGGCATGCTCAAACGTGATGACAGCATGTGTCTCATTGTGTCTGTGAAGTTGTTCTCCCCAGATAGTGCTTTCTTGTTATTAAGCTGAAGTAAATGGTAAAGGCAGTGTTTTAGTAGTGCAAGTCTTCCCATTAAAAAAATCAATAGCACATAATGACAAGTTACATAATCAAAAAGAGTTTTTTGGGCAAAATAATTTAAAGGCAGAATAATTCAGAATAATTTCATGAAGGTGGTGTTTTGATCACAAAAAATGAAGTACAAAGTTATAAACAACAAACTCACCCTGAACTTGCAAATGAAAAAAATTAGGACTAATTTGGTAGCTACACAATGGTATAGACTCAAGAGCAGCTGCCCAAAACAGGACTTGACTGCATTAATGAAAAAATACAATCCAAATAATCTCCACCTGGCAGAGGTCTAATCTTGAAAGCATCTAATTTCATTATATACCTACAAGCCTTAGGTTAAACAAGGATGTGCCTAAGCTCCCACTTCTATCGGTGACTAGACCTGATCCTTACCTAAGCAGCCATGGTCTTACAGCTCACTTAAGGGCCAATTAGGATCAAGGAAAAAGAGGATTCTTCCTCAAGTCCTCTGAGGAGACCCGTACACCAGATGTTCTGAAGACAAGGTTAACACAGGCTTATGTTCCTTATGAGAAAAAGTACTTACTGATGACTGCTTTGACACATTGCCAATTTAAGCTTAAGTTTAAGTTTATTAATATGTACTATCATACTCTCTCTGGCTCATGACTAGCGTTTCTTTCTGCATACTGGTACAGGAACAGACAGGTTCTCCATCCAGAGTTGACTCTATCTGAAGCCCACTGTACTCTTACGGAAAGCATGATGCACACTTGAACACTTCTAGGCTGCAGAAGAGAGTACCGAGTCTTAAACAGCAGTTTTGTAATAAGGTAGAAACTTCTACTGGCCCCTCTTTCTGGTTACAGCTTAAAAAAAGGAACACAGTTCTGCTCAGCCCTTTCCCCAAAAAACAGATGCAGGAGCTATCTCTGGAGTCTCAACAGGTGGAATCACCTGCCCTGATACTGAGGCTCATTGTCCTTCACACACACAGGCATTTATTAAACTCTCGAGCACGACATTCCCTACCATGTATGTCAAGACAGCTCCACACTCAATGTATTGGCTGTTTTGGATCCCACTCTAAGGCAACAAAAAGCCCCCATTTTTTTTGTACAAAGATCTTAAACACCTGCCATTCAGTCCTAAGACAACAGTGTTGATGTTTTACCTTGCAATAACTGAGATTACATACTTTACCTGCCCTTCTTGGCTCTCACTGTTCTGTATCTTAGCTGATCAAATGTCATGCCTGGCCTAGTTGCAGAATTAGACTGCACTGAACAAATACAACACACTACACTCATGTTTGCATCTTACAAATATATGCGTGGCATTAGTATAACTTAAAATAGTATGAAAAAAATCGTACCTGCTCTTCAATAAAACGCCTCTGTTTAAAAAATTCCCAGTCTTCCTTTAGCATGCGTTGTTTTGTTTTCATTGCCATCTAAAACAGAATTTGAGGAAAATTCATTGATTTAACAATAGAAAACCTACTTTGTTGTCAATTGACCTATCTTATCTATACTATTCTGCAAGTACTTACACACTTAGTCAATATGAAATGTGTTTTATTTGCTAATAATCTGAGTCACTTAAACAAAAGATTTTATATTACTTTGCATGATTTTTCACTTGCATTTTCCCACTCTTACTCCTTATGTTAATATTTCTTTTCATTAAATAGTTTTATAGTATTTTTAATAAACAGTGATTGGTATGAAATACTCAACATCTCAGATTCACTACAATGCATTAAAATCTAGAGAAATTTGACTTACAGTAAGGCCTCAATGCAGGCTCAAGTGTAAACCCTGAAGTACCATTTGTGGAACGAATCAGTCAAAGAGTCAAAAGAACCAAAGGTAGTGACCTAGACTAACACTATGTTTTTCATTGCCCCTCATGCCCCTTAATTTAGCTAAGGCTGGAAAAAAACACTTTATAATTACTTGTCTCTCAAATGATACCACCATAAATGCACATGGAGTCCATAACTTTTTGTACTCAAATGATATTTTTCTGATTTAGTAAATAGACTGTGAAGGAACACAAAAGCTTTCATGGACTTTAACACACCAAAATGCATGAACAAAACTCTTCCTGTTTTACCTTATAACATTTTAACAGCATTACTTCATCAGTGAGGAAAAGCAACTACCTGGATTATCTTTTACAGTTCTTTTTTAAAATTTACCTAAATAATAATAATCTATCAGAGAATATAAGGAATTGCTTCATAAAATAGGTTAGTGAGCCAAAGACCAGTAGGTTACACCATTAGCAACATTCTTTTTATCTTCAAAAGCATGCCTCCAGAAATTTATACTTGATAAAAAGATTAAAGTCCCACTACTAAGCTAAGTATATTATTGCTATTATCATTATTTAACTTAGAAAGACAAAATTTTAAGCTGGGGATCTGAAGTATTAAGTGGAAAAAATTGCCTAATTAATTTCTGAAACTATCAAGATCATATTTTAATGACTACTGTGGATTTGCATTTCCTTTGCTCCAGTGAGACAACACTAACACCAAAAAATGAGTTTACCATGTTCATGTACGTTTAAAAAAAATAAGAAAAAAAAAAGGCACCCATGAAATATTCTTAGATCACTCATACCATTTCTTAGACACACTAAAAGGTACCGCAGAGCCTGTGGCAAGCAACATCAGAAATTTCATCCTGGATGAATTATCAGCTCCTGAGAACCTCTGAGCTATATTTAAAGCCAGCAACTCTCACTGGTTTGGGCACCCTGACACCTGAACCCTCACTCTCAAAGTCAGCCACCTCCATTCACCATACTTCATAAGAGAAGACTTTTAATGGCAGAGAAGGCTATTTAAAACAGCCAGTGCATTAACTGGGAGCTGTCTACACAAGCCTGCCAAGAAACTGTCACAGCAAACAACACCATGGGATGAGTCCTGGTACCTGAGCATTAATGGGAACAGGAGCTGACACTCAAGTTTTCCTTCTTCCATCTCTGCAGCCACTGCAATACTCCATGTCTACAAGTATCTTAAGTTATTGATTCCATAAATAATAGAAACCCACTTCTCTCCCTCCTTTCTTTTCCACAGTGAATTTTTATTTCACCAGAGTAAAGCAGCTGCAATACAAACCATGAATCATGCCCAAGAACTCTGCTAGGGAGTGGGAGATAAATTCAAATGCCATCAGAAGAAAGGATTTACACTTCAGTCTTGTCCATCTGGACTGAATATGCTGCTACTGCTGCCCAGTGGAGAAGAGAGGGCCACTACCACCCTCTTCCTTCCTCCCTATTTATTTGAGGCTATATAAAGTACTTGAACTCCATCAGACAAGCAAGACAGACAGGTGAACAAGTGTTTTTCCATTCTGAAATGGATTTAATCATGAAATGAAGCCAGCAGTCTGGTCAGAACAGAAACGTAACATTAAATCATCTGTGAAAACTCTGATGTCTATACATGTATCATGGGATGCTTGTTCCTTCCAAATTCTAAAGTCTGTACCAAATGTAAATCACACCTTTGAGCTTCCCAAATTCCATGTCTGAATCTATTTTCCTAGACTATTTCACTAGAAACAATAAAAATAATTCCTCCTATCACAAACTCTGAGCACACAAAAATACTGACTGCTTCAATTATCTATGCAGCCACCATAAAGACAAAAAACGATTTTGTCTATTAAGAGGACCAGGACTGTAAAAAAAATAAAAATAAAACATTAATATGGAGAGACAAGCAAAAAGCTCTGCCCAGACAAAAGCATTTCAGTTTGGTTCTTTGTTGTTTGTTTTTGTTTTTGTTTTTTTTAAAGGAAATCCTTTGGCACAAAGCACATATGACTGTCTAGCCATTATTGATGAAATAATCCAGGACCTCAGGTAAATGTACTGTCAGTTTGGTAAGGAAATCAGGATCTGGATGTACAGGCTGCATACGCTTAAAACTCTCCTGTACTCAAGGTACTCCAAAGATTTTCCCAGGATTTAACACATGATTAATACAGGCACTGATACAGATGATTCCGCACCCTAAACTTCATCAAAGCATACACACATTGCCCACCAGTGTATTAAGTTACATTGGTGCATGACATAGCTATCTTATACATTCTTTAATTATTATGTGTATTGCTTGCAAGAATGATTTTTTTTTTTTACCAACAGGTAACATCACCTACTGTAGCGGAGGGTCCATCAATTATCTTTGCTGATGCCCTGTTTTGGATATAGTTTCACAATACATAAATGAGAACCATTCTTAAAGCTCCTTTCCTTTTTAACCTTTGAAACACTACCAACGAAACCTCACAATTTTGTTGAGCCAAGAAGCAAGCAGGTAATGAACACGCACTCGCTGTTAAGATCCACAGTTTCTATAGCAGCGTGGCTTTCTCATTTCTACCTCGTTGACAAAAATATCACTGCAAATTCAGGTGTGATGGTTATACTGAATAATGTATTTTTGATCAAGAGAGTATAACCACAAGTTATCACCAACACAGGGTTTAAGGTATGACTGCGAGAATGCTTTTTCCTACAAATAAATACCAATGTAAATATCAGTATTTTCTTTAAAATTTCATGGTTTAAATTTTACAACTGTTTCCCCTACACAGTCCCCCATCTTTGCAGGTACTTTTATTCATTAGAAAATAAGTCATCACATGAAATTCCCCCAACTGGGAGAAGAGTGCCTGTTTGCATAGAATACAGACTTCACAGAGCTCATTTAAAAAATGCTGCAAGATGGGTAACTTGTGGCAGCTGCATGGGCACTTGATAAAAAGAAATACAGAAAAGTCAGTAAGGAGCTGATTGTCAAGTGGTGCAGAACCAGAGAGAAATCAAATATGAGTGTGACTACAGAAATATCATTTAAA